>NC_085001.1:1353768-1423768 GCF_963854185.1 Sardina pilchardus | reverse complement strand
TGTAGTAATGTTTCAGTTGCAAGTGTTGCATTCTCATTACATTATGCAGAATCCAGCTCTATATACAGTACACAAAACATTGAATAATGTTTTCTTTCTTGAGTTATCAATGTATGTGTTATTGTTGCCTTAAGTTTCAATGGTAAGACATTAAACGTTCTCCAACTGAACAGAATTTTGTAACTGTCAAAATGGCATTCTCCATAGCAGTAATCAAGACGAGTGAACTCTGCCAGAATGATGGTTCTGTGTGACTTTGGGACATTTGAGACCATTGAAGCTCTTCTGGATTGGTGTATTCGGAGTAACACAATCTAGTCTTCCTCGCGACTACAGGATGATTCTTACGTATGTTGTGTGTTAACCTGATTACCACTACTTCATTTGTGTTTGACCTTACGTCTAATTAAGATGATTAATCAACAAAAAAAAAAAAAAAAAAAAAAAAAGATGACGGACAACAAATTACTGTGATATATACACACATATATCCCACACTTTTTCTACCCATGTATCTTTTTGAAGCCGTGTCTTCTGGAATAATAAAGTTGCGTTTTCCTGAGTGGTGGCAGTAGACTGAACGGACTGAGATCTAAATATATGCTATAAATATAAATGTATATTCACCACATATTAGTTTGTTTTTAGTCCTGGGTCGAGATATATTAGCTTATTTTATATGAGGAAAAACAAAAACAAACCTTTTTGTGTATTGCATGCCAATTTACAGTATCTTTCTTAAACTTTTTTGAGCTGTTTATATTATGTAAATGTCCGTCTTGATCTTAAGATGAATAGTTCTCCAACTGGGTATCACTCTAGATGTAAGATGGACATATAAGGAGGGGTTGCAGGGCAGACTGATAGAGCTACTGTTTGATGTAAAAGCTAACCTGAAATTTTGACTCACTGAGCCCTCCTGTTTTTCGTAAATAAACCAAGAAAAAATACCAGTGTCTGGTCGCTTTCACCTTTATGATGGCTTTCAAGCAAATATCACAATAACTGTAAATTCAGTATGGCATTTCCAGGGTAAAAAAAGAACACTGCAAGGTTAGTTACAGTCTGCACATGTGTAAGGCCTTGCTCCTAATTTGGAGCAATAATTCCCAGACTAATCATCTCAGTGCTCCTAGTCTGGATGTAACGAGATTATAGCTGCCACAACGCTGGCAATAAACACTGCATATGACAAACACGCTTACATAATCAGACATATTTTTGAGCGTCCAGATTCAGACGTGCCGTCTAACTTGTTTTTGTCCCGTACAACCACCGCCTGGTTCCCGTACCGACTGTACCAGGAGCTCTGGCTCCGGCTGAGGTAGTTGGCGGGGGGCGCTTTCTCCAGCTCCAACTGTTGCTGTTGCCAAATCAGCAGCGATGTGTCCCTGTACCTGAGACGGGCATAGCCCTCCGACATAGCCTTCTCTGCCAGTGGATATCTCTCAGCCATTTCCACGAAGTTCTTGTATCAGTCAGAAAGTCGAGGTGTGCTCTTTGCGAAGTACACACATTTTGTCTGATATCCACAATCCCCCTGATGTGGACATTTTGACAATGACGTTTACGATGACATTAAAGTCACCGTTTCTACTTTGAGTGTGGCATCTCCATAGCGACATTCACCAGTTAAATGTCCAAGGTGCCGAGAATTATTGCATATGAAGACGTGATCCAGGGAAACCTGATTAGATAGGACCGCAAACGTTGACGCTAGCTAAAGGCTAACACTTCTATATTCGCAGCGGGTGGATTATAACCTTTAGGCTCGTCCAGTTCCACACACGATTGGCTGATGCGTTCAAATCGTCTTCAGGAATGGTGCGAACGGATGTTCACAGGTATCATAATTCCATGATGCAAAGACTATTTAGGTACAGACGTCTTTTACAGCAAGCCCATTTGTCTCGCAAGTGTGCTCAGTTACTAGCATGAAATTACTAGCCAGCCACAGACAGTAGCTTCGCTATGGCAACGAAGGCCGTTTCTATTTTCTTCCGAGGAGATTCCTGTACTGATGATGAACCGTTCCAGAAGCGAGCGCAGTCTGGCATCAGAAGAAAAGGCGTGTGCTGTCACATGTGGTTGCAAAAGCCTTGAGGACTGTGTGAATGTTTAAGAACAACATTTTTCATTTCCTATAGGCAAGGCTTCTTTACTCAGTATTTACTCCTTTTGTGATCGCCCTGTTTCTTATTATTATATTTTCTATAATTTGCTCGAGCATTTCAGCATTTGAGTTAAACACTAAAGCAGTGCCACAAGGCAAACAATCACTACAAGTGAACTCAGCATCAATGGCAACATCATGTCGTTTTTTTTCCTTTCTTTTTTTGTATGTCGCTTGACTCGCTTTGGACAAAATTTTGCGTCTGCCAAATCCGATAATCATACTCAAACTGACCCCTAGCTACTTCACCTACTGCTGCATATCCTCATCACCTGCAGATAGTTGTTGTTGTAGACGTGATTAATTAGCTTTATATTCCTGCATAGTCGTAATAGTTGGAAGGTACCAAGGTTGCCATTTGCATTAGATCCACATTCAGTCAGCAAAAAATTGAGCTGAATCGTGTAGTTGTTATAAATCGGAAGCGCCATCTTGTGGACAAAAGGTTCCACTGCAATAACAGTACAGCTGTATTCTCCCAATGAAACAGACGAGGACGCAAGATAAACATGCCTCTTCAGTCAAATTCAGAGACGACCACAAACCTTTTCACAATAAAAGCACACTTCCTGTTATTTTACACAAACAAGCAGCATGTCATAGGAGATACTTAACTTTCCCATGTTCGTAAGCCACGCACCCACGCACAGTTTGAATCAGATCCATATCTCTCAGTCATGCCTGTCTACTTGCATGTCTTAAAAGCTGCTGGTCATACTAAGATCCAGATATGTTTTTTTGTTTCGCTTCCTTTCGTATTGCGAGATCAGGGGAAAGGTGTTCAGGTAACCAACTGCTATGGTGGACTTTAAATGCCAGACATAGTTTGGAGAACGCTGGTAATCAAAATGCTGAGTTTATTATGTTAAAAGACATTCCGTGACTTCCACCAAAGTCCAGCGCATAACATGGTTGAGCAATAGTTGATCATTACCTTCAGAAATGTTACCTGTGTTGATTTAACTAAAGGTCCTTCTCATCCATAGTGAATTAACTTA
Source organism: Sardina pilchardus (assembly GCF_963854185.1). Classification (NCBI taxonomy): domain Eukaryota; kingdom Metazoa; phylum Chordata; class Actinopteri; order Clupeiformes; family Clupeidae; genus Sardina; species Sardina pilchardus. The sequence goes on along the minus strand of NC_085001.1, from coordinate 1,420,597 downwards.
GATGTACAGAATGAGAGAGGGTCTTTGAAGTGTGTGTAAGTTTGGCGATGCAGTGTATTGATAGCCGCAGCCTATCCGTGAGCTTGGATGCTCGTCCTCGGACACCTCGTCTTCGGTCAGGACTTTTCCAGATGAAATTAAAGGCGAAAGTGAAGAATGTTTTTCGAGGATTTTATTCTTATTTCTTCTTGGGACCTGGCTCCATGGGTTGCCCAATCTCTCTTCCACGCAGCTTTAAACCTACGGACAAACACAATACAACAACGCAGCTTTAAACCTACGGACAAACACAAGACAACAACGCAGCTTTAAACCTACGGAGAAACACAAGACAACAACGCAGCTTTAAACCTACGGAGAAACACAAGACAACATCAACAGTCTAATCAGAATGCTAACAAGTAAAAAGGACGCCAAAACTACGGCATAAAGAACGTATGGAATGTCTGGTGATACACTGGGCCACTTTTGAGCCACGTTAATGGTAAATCCAGAGCCGGCTTCATGTGATATTGAGCAGATGATCAAGATAATCTGGAGCCGGCTTCATGTGATATTGAGCAGATGATTAAAAAAATAAAACTATTTTAATGAAATATTAATGGAACATAATAATTAAATATTAATGGGAGCGTGCCTGCACAACAGCAGGGAATATGTCCAGGCTACATCTCGGCTGACTCAGAACCGGTTTCATACGGACTTGCATCACAGCACCAGTAGGCACCATGAACGGTTCAATAATAAGAAATGAGCTCCAAGAGGCTGTAGGTTCTGCAGGAGTTGAGTTAGGCATCGTAACAATAATGAAATACAGTTGCAGGAGTTGAGTTAGGCATCGTAACAATAATGGAATACAGTTGCAGGAGTTGAGTTAGGCATCGCTGCAGGAGTTGAGTTAGGCATCGTAACAATAATGGAACACAGCTGCAGGAGTTGAGTTAGGCATCGTAACAATAATGGAATACAGTTGCAGGAGTTTGCGGAGTGCTTTACCATGGCTTTGAACAGGAATTAGGCAAGTATAATCAAATATTGACACTATCCACTTTAGACAGGCTTATCTGTCCAGGGCAAGTGACAACATGCCAAACACCTGAAGCCTGTTGTGGAGCTGCCCTGAAGGCCCTGTGCTCAATGTTACCAAACCGCTATACTGACGTTTGAATACCTGTGCTCAACTGTTACCAAACCTCTATACTGACGTTTGAATACCTGTGCTCAACTGTTACCAAACCTCTATACTGACGTTTGAACGGTTTATTGTCGGCTTGCGTAACTGTTCATTTGAGATGCACACTCACCAATAGCACGCTCAATCTTGCCCATGATCTGATTATTTGGGATGGCCCTTCCCGCCTCGTAGTCCCCGATTATCTGAGGCTTCTCATTGATTTTCTGTAGAAACAAACACAACAATGAATATGGAGACCAGTGAACAACTGAAACAAGATGAGAAGCGTGAAAGAGAGAGAGAGAGAGAGTGAGAGAGTGAGTGAGTGAGTAGTAGCGCGAGTAAGAATGTGCATGCCCGTCCATGTCCTCACCGTGGCAAGGTCCTCCTGTGTGTGTGTGTGTGTGTGTGTGTGTGTGTGTGTTTCACTGTGGCGAGGTCCCTCTAGGTGAAGCCGTGTGTGTGTGTGTGTGTGTGTGTTCACCGTGGCGAGGTCCTTCTGCGTGAGGCCCTTGTTCTGGCGGCCCAGCTGGATGACCTTGCCGACCTCCAGCGGAACTCTGTCGTGATGCAGCTCCTCCGTCTCCCGGTCCAGCTTCGCCGTGTTCTTGGTCACCAGGTGCTGCTTGTTCTGTCCTGCAGACCCTGCCGCCACACACACACACACACACACACACACACACACAAATGATTCTGATGCAGTATGAAGCATACGGTGTCCTGACTAGTGAGAGATTTGATTACCTGTTTGATTAGCACTAGCCTTCTGTTTTCTAGTGTGTATGTGTTCCACGGTTTTTATAGTTGTAATGTCTAGGATATGTGCAGTTTTTAATTGTTTTATAGTTTATTTAGTGATGCTAGCTTTGTAGTGCACAGCTTATAGAAACATTCATATCTTGAATTTCCCCTTGGAGATCTATCTAGCTATCTATTATGTTGTGCGTCAACTTAAAATCGAGCTCTGTCTGAGGGAGATGTGAGGAGGGATTGGGAGCCCTTAACGCTGAAATGAAGAACATTCTCCTTCCCGAGAAAGATAGAAATTCAAAAAGTAATCGTATTAAATGCATGTGAAAGAGCTTACATTTCTTCGACGTTTCCACATCTTCGCCTTTCCTCTGAGCCTGAGTCACAGCCTGCGATGAACAACGACACAGGAGGATTTAAATGTCAGACTTTGTAGAGTTTTGCGTGTTGTGTTATTTAACTAAACTTGTCAAACTACTTACTCACAACGTTTCATTCTCATTAGTGGCTGATGTAACAGTGAAGTAACTTTGCCATATCAACATGATGGTGGCGAACAGGAGAGACACGCCGCAGGCAGAACGGTAGGGTTAGCTTAGGCGAGTACACCTTTGATACGTCCTACTGGCAAACTGCTTTACGTACCAAACATGAGTGCGTGATAAACAAACGAGCAATGATATTCATTCCTCTCACATTTTAGTGCGGACATAAACCACCATCACAACTTCACGAAAATAAATAGCTAACTCAGCTAACTTGGCTAACTTGGCTAACTTGGCCTTGTTGCCATAACACTGAGCTCAAGTTAACTTGTATTAGCTAACCAGTAACGTTAACAAAGCGTATGAAGTTAAGAGACAGGGCTTGATAAACTTCATCAGACTGCAATGCCAAACCTGCCAACTGAAGGCAAATCTTGGAAAATACACCAAATGATAACCTTACGCCAGCAACAGCTCTTGCCTTAGTAAGCTATCGCTACATAACATGCTGCTAAAACAGATTGAGCTAACGTTGGTCTAGCTAGTATAAAGACATCTAGCTAACTTAACATTACCTGTTTGGACTTCGATTGTGCCGCAGAGCCCTTCTTTCTTAGGACAGTAACTGTATCCCAGTCGCATTCAGCCATGTCCTAAATTCCGATTTAATCTAAATAAAAACGAGTGTTCAAAATTGGACCCAAAGAGTTGCTCTGAGGCTTCCTTGGATAACTTAACAGGCTGCTACACAGCTAGCAAATGTGTGCTGAAATCCACGTTGCTAAATGCTAAACAAGGAAACGGATGGGCGTGTGTGCGTCATTGGATACGCACGCAAGGTGAAAACGTCGCATACTCAACGCAGTGCGCCTGCGATACCCAAAACTGCGCACCCCAGAGCCCGTCTATTAGACATTCTGTGGCACCCTCTGCATCTGTGTCGACCATGTTGACATTGGACACCGCTAAATAATGTCCAATAATGTGCTAGCAGGCATCATTTAATTAGGCATATTGGAGCTCACCTTAGATAGATAGATAGATAGATAGATAGATAGATACTTTATTGATCCCCAATTGGGGAAATTCAAGAATGATTTACCTTGATTGGACTATTTAGACATCTTCTTGTTTTTCTTCTTTTTCAAACTTCACTGTGGCTAATAGGCCTACGCAGTGTAACCATCTTGTGGATTTATGAAAATACAATAATGTGGGTTATGAAACTTGGCATTCACTCATCAATTAATTCTCGGTAATTGTTGGGGAATAATAGTTATTATATGCCATTTCATATTATGTGTATACCAGAAAATAACTTTCATTCAAAACATCTTTTTAAAACAAAGCATTAAAACAGCATGTTGTTTAATTTCATATTCCTCATGTCCCTCTGTAGCTTAAAAACACTTGTACAGGAGAAAGATGTAAAGTACTCCCACCAACATCGTCCTACATAGCTTTGATCCATATTTAGAGTTTAGTTACATGCCGAGTCACACCCTCCTGGGCAAACCTGTAAAGAGCAGTAAATGGTCTAGATTAAGTTGTGATGAAGGAAGAAGGAGTGGCCAAATCAAATGGTCTAGATTGAGTTGTGATGAAGGAAGAAGGAGTGGCCAAATCAAGGTCAGTCAAGGGACAGACCTTAAACCAGCTGAGTTTGAAGTGCATCTGCTAGACTGCCCTGTCCCTGCAGAACCTTCCTCTGGTCCATATGGAACCCTCTACTGCCCTGTCCCTGCCCTGGGGAACCTTCCTCTGGTCCATATGGAACCCTCTACTGCCCTGCAGAACCCTCCTCTGGTCCATATGGAACCCTCTACTGCCCTGTTCCTGCCCTGGGGAACCCTCCTCTGGTCCCTGTGGATTGGCAGCAGACTGCTGGACCATCGTCTCCGTCAGCACTCAGCAATGACCAGACGAATGAAGAGTGCTTCCCCCGGCCTGTAGTGTATTGCCCCGACCTGTGGTGTATTGCCCTATAGAGTGTATTGCCCTATAGGGTGTATTGCCCCGACCTATAGGGTGTATTGCCCCGGCCTGTAGTGTATTGCCCCGGCCTGTAGTGTATTGCCCTGGCCTGTAGTGTATTGCCCTGGCCTGTGGTGTATTGCCCTATAGGGTGTATTGCTTGTAGTGTATTGCCCTGGCCTGTGGTGTATTGCCCCGGCCTGTAGTGTATTGCCCTGGCCTGTGGTGTATTGCCCTGGCCTGTGGTGTATTGCCCTATAAGGTGTATTGCCTGTAGTGTTTTGCCCTGGCCTGTAGTGTATTGCCCTGGCCTGTAGTGTATTGCCCCAACCTATAGGGTGTATTGCCTGTAGTGTTTTGCCCTGGCCTGTAGTGTATTGCCCTATAGGGTGTATTGCCCCGGCCTATAGGGTGTATTGCCCCGGCCTGTAGTGTATTGCCCCGGCCTGTAGTGTATTGCCCCAACCTATAGGGTGTATTGCCTGTAGTGTTTTGCCCTGGCCTGTAGTGTATTGCCCCGCCCTGCATTTTTCTCAACCCAGAGAATGTGCGGCATTGAGGGAGGGCTTGATGTTCTGATAGCTTCGGTCTGCACCAAACGCACTGTTGCCTGCCTGAGCGCCTGCTTGCCTGCTCGTGCCCAGATGGTATTTATAGACTGCTGAGTCAGCTGCCCGCCGCCACAGCGCAGTTACCTGATCGCAGCCGGGCATAAACGGGGCGCGGGGAGGACGAGTGGCACCGACAGCTGCGGCCCACAGAGGGACGTTCAGGGATCACACGGGCGAGACGACCACCATGCTGCCTGCCGGCTGGCCGGGGTGGACCTTAAGGCTGTGCAGACTAGGACTGGAAGATATTCAACAGAGAACAGCAAGTTTATCACTGCAAATGCACAGTGCATTCTTAGCACATACCATTCAACCTGCACATTCATACATACACTTCATAATATAAGTAATCCAGTGAGATTACTGGCAGAAATGGTGTAGTACACTGATTGTGGATGTTCTGGTTGGGTCAAACATCAGCTACATATAGCGTACGAGAGCTGTTTAAATGTCAGCTACACCATATAGCCTACGAGAGCTGTTTAAAAGTCAGTTATCATATGGCCTACGAGAGCTCTCCCCTCAGCTACACCCTATGGCCTACGAGAGCTGTTGGACGGATAGGAACGCTTGATTAATAATGTTGTGTTCCCTGTTGGAGTCACTGTCAGTGTTCGGCTGAAAGGGTGTGTATATTGATGGGAGACAGAAAAAATGAGTGTGAAAAAACAGTTCTGTCAAAGATATTTTATGATCAGATTCAATGACACTTAACTCTTGTGGAGAGTTGCACACTTCCAAAAGCCCAAGGACAAAGCCCCAAACAAAGACAACACAACGCAAACAGACAGACAGACAGATGAAGAGGGAGCCAGGTGTCAGTTGGCAGCTGTGAGCTTCACCCACAATCACAACTCACTTGCCTGTTCAAATGAAGCATAAACGTCTAACACAACCTCCACAACCCCACACACATGCCGCCATAGTGTTCAATTCATTATGTAGTTCCACCAGTGCCACCATCGGGGACGGGAGTTGGTGTCTCTTTTAGTTTCCTTTGGATAAAAGTCTTTAAACAATATAGGGACCAAAGGGCCATAACTAACACACAAATGATGTATTCTGGAAAAATATCCTCATATGAACAACTACCAACATGCCTTAACGGTCTTACTTCATGTGTGCAAAATAGACTAAGAACCTCTTGGAAAAAATCGTCATCATACTGAAATATCAAAAGGTCCAATTGTGTTTGTGTGTGTGTGTGTGTGTGTGTGTGTGTGTGTGTGTGCACTTGTTTTGTTTATTTTTTTCCAAAAAGTCACCAAAATCTGTGTTACTGTTGTCAAGTTCTACAGCCCGGCAGTCTCATAAACGTTACAAGTACTGTATGCCCATCAGTGTGCTTGCTATTTGTAGGCATCGGGAAAGGGACTGCACATACTGACATTACACTGGCAACACTTATAAAATATTAAGGACTTCATTTCACAAATGTGATAAAGGCATTCCATCTCACAATGCAGACTGTGCTGTAGATGCTGGAGTATAAATCAAACACAGAGCACCCTTTGAATGAGAAAAGCTCTGCGAAGAATTACATTTTTATGGCCAATCAATGTTCAGCATGGGAGTCCCTGAGTAATTCCACTCTCTCTCCAAATCTCACACACACAAGTCACCTACAGACACACTCTTCACACACACACACACACACACACACAAGTCATCAGCATACACACTCTTCTCACACACACAAGTCACCTACTCTTCTCATACACACACAAGTCACCTACAGACACACTCTTCTCTCACACACACACGTCATCATCAGCATACACACTCTTCTCACACACACGTCACCTACAGACAAACACTTCTTTTACGGCCAGCCATTTATCAACCGCTCTTAAGTCTGGCCTTTAGAAACCGTAGAAACAGCAAAGACAATCACACTGTCAGAACTCAGAACTGTGCATGTGTCACGTCACGTGACGTACACACAGAACCAGTGCGCAGGATCTGGCCCAGAACTGAGCCGAATCTCACCCAGAACCGGGTCTTGTGGGCCACATGTGGGCCATGCTTTACGCCCCTACTCTGCTTGTGTACAATGCACTTGTATTTTTTTTAATTTTTTCAAAAAAAAAAGGACATTTCCCTTTGTTTGATGAGTAACCTAAATTGATTCACTACTTGGGTAGTTAGTTTGGAACATTTGATTCACTGTCGGTCCGTATAAACAAAATCAGAATGTGGAAACAACAGGGTAACAGAATGGGCTAAACAACATCAATCAAACCAATGAAACCAAAACAAACAAAACACACAAACAAACAAACACCCATAAAGAAACGAGCGCAGGCGCAGACAGACTGGTGCTGGGGGGGCTTGGCTGGTGTGGAGGGGGGGGCTAGATGGGTATCCAGCTGAAGGAGCCGAGTGAGATGATGGTCTGGCAGGTGGTGGACGAGAGCCACACCATCTCCACCAGCGTGTAGTGCAGGTAGCCCAGCGCGAAGCCGCAGCCCACGTCCGTGAGGTGGTGTCGCCCGAGCAGCACGCGGGACACGCCCACCAGCCCCGCCCACAGCACCAGCAGGATGCGCAGCGGCACGGCCAGCACCAGGTGCGCCAGCAGGAACTTGGTCACCATGGCGGCGCGGCTGGCGTGCGCCGCGGGGAACGAGTAGACGTCCATGGCCATGTAGTCCAGGAAGCTGGGCGCCATCTCCCAGGGACCTTTGCGCTTCACCAGCTTCTGCATCCCCGCCACCGTCATGATGTCCAGCAGGAGCGCTAAAGAGCACAGGAGAGGGGGCTCAGCCAATCACAGAGCAGCATCACAACGCTAACAGCTACAGCACACTCACAGAGACATGGAACACAGGACACATATGGAGGAGATGGAACACAGGACACATATGAAGGAGGACATGGAACACAGGACACATATGAAGGAGGACATGGAACACAGGACACATATGAAGGAGGACATGGAACACAGGACACATAAGGAGGACATGGAACACAGGACACATAAGGAGGACATGGAACACAGGACACATATGGAGGAGGACATGGAACACAGGACACATATGGAGGAGGACATGGAACACAGGACACATATGAAGGAGGACATGGAACACAGGACACATATGAAGGACAGCTGGCTAAGCACTACACAGGACAGCTGGCTAGCACTACAGGACACATAAGGAGGAGGACATGGAACACAGGACACATAAGGAGGAGATGGAACACAGGACTCATATGGAGGAGGACATGGAACACAGGACACATAAGGAGGAGGACATGGAACACAGGACACATAAGGAGGACATGGAACACAGGACACATAAGGAGGACAGCTGGCTAGCTCTGGCTAGTCACGTTAGATGAACGGCAAATAACTAGCTAGATGGAAACATATATGAAGAGGAGTCTATGCAATTAGAGACAGATATTATTATAAGGACTTTTGGTATCTTCAGATGAACTTCCCTGGGCATTGGAGCAATTAGATATAGATTTAAGCAATAAGCCCAGAGAGGCCATTGTTTACACTGATTTCAGAACAGCTAAGGGGCCTAAAACCCCCCATCAGTTCTAAAATCAGGGTCAAAACTACACTCAAGTGGCTTGTTGCTTTTCTAAAACGTCGAGACGCAGCTACTCTAACTTTTGTGTAACTTGTGGTAGCGCATTACTACAGAACCAAATGCGGTCAAGGTGTGTGTTTATGTTGGATTTTACAACGGCATTGAAGGCGAATCAGCCAATCATAATCAAGGACCGGAACTATCTGTTTCAGAAATGTTACTAGAACGACTTTTGGAATCTTCAGATGAACTTCCATGGGTCTATGGGCCTGAACACCTGAACACAGCTGTCTCCTGTACTGGACGTGAACACAGGTGAACACAGCTGTCTCCTGTACTGGACGTGAACACACCTGAACACAGCTGTCTCCTGTACTGGGCCTGAACACCTGAACACAGCTGTCTCCTGTACTGGGCCTGAACACCTGAACACAGCTGTCTCCTGCACTGGGCCTGAACACCTGAACACAGCTGTCTCCTGTACTGGGCATGAACACCTGAACACAGCTGTCTCCTGTACTGGGCATGAACACAGGTGAACACAGCTGTCTCCTGTACTGGGCATGAACACAGGTGAACACAGCTGTCTCCTGTACTGGGCATGAACACAGGTGAACACAGCTGTCTCCTGTACTGGGCATGAACACAGGTGAACACAGCTGTCTCCTGTACTGGGCCTGAACACAGCTGTCTCCTGCACTGGGCCTGAACACAGCTGTCTCCTGCACTGGCTGGGCCGACTATTCACAGTGCACTGCAAGCAGTGGTGTTGAGCCTGGAACACTGCAGGAGAATACAGTGAGACCAGAACACTGCAGGAGAGTACAGTAAGACCAGAACACTGCAGAACACTGCAGGAGAATACAGTAAGACCAGAACACTGCAGGAGAATACAGTAAGACCAGAACACTGCAGGAGAATACAGTAAGACCAGAACACTGCAGGAGAATACAGTAAGACCAGAACACTGCAGGAGAATACAGTAAGACCAGAACACTGCAGGAGAGTACAGTAAGACCAGGGCCTGCTGCACAGCGCCTGCAAGCAGTGGAGAGACACGGAGGCGTATTGGGAAGCTTCTCTCAGTGCCAGGCAGCGGGCTGTAGGATGTATTGTGGGTGGTGTGTGTGCAGGGCTCCTGCATGACTCTGAGGTAGGCAGCGGGACAGTTCTAGAGCACTACTGCATGACTCTGAGGTAGGCAGCGGGACAGTTCTAGAGCACTACTGCATGACTCTGAGGTACAGTAGGCAGCGGGACAGTTCTAGAGCACTACTGCATGACTCTGAGGTACAGTAGGCAGCGGGACAGTTCTAGAGCACTACTGCATGACTCTGAGGTAGGCAGCGGGACAGTTCTAGAGCACTACTGCATGACTCTGAGGTAGGCAGCGGGACAGTTCTAGAGCACTACTGCATGACTCTGAGGTACAGTAGGCAGCGGGACAGTTCTAGAGCACTACTGCATGACTCTGAGGTACAGTAGGCAGCGGGACAGTTCTAGAGCACTACTGCATGACTCTGAGGTACAGTAGGCAGCGGGACAGTTCTAGAGCACTACTGCATGACTCTGAGGTACAGTAGGCAGCGGGACAGTTCTAGAGCACTACTGCATGACTCTGAGGTACAGTAGGCAGCGGGACAGTTCTAGAGCACTACTGCATGACTCTGAGGTACAGTAGGCAGCGGGACAGTTCTAGAGCACTACTGCAAGTTCTGCAGCGGACGCTGCGCCTGCCTTGTGAGCCTCCCGCTCTGACTCTGGGAGCCGTTGTGCTCGGAGCTCAGCAGGAGGAGCGGAGCGGAGCGGAGCGGAGCGGAGCGGAGAGGAGTCTAACGCACGTGCCCGCCTGTGCCCGCCCGCGCCCACGCTCTCCTCCGCAGCTCTCTATTCTCTATTCCCACAACCACTGGCCTACAAACCCAACGCAGCCTCAACGCAGCCTCGCATACAGCTAAACTGCTGCTGCCATTGCACACACACACACACAAACACACACACACAAACACACACACACACACACACACACACACACACACACTCACACAAACACACACACACACACACACACACACACACACACACACATAAACACACACACACACACACACACACACACACACATAAACACACACACACACACACACACACACACATGAACTGCTGTCCCTCCAACTCAATGGATGTACATCCCTTCAAGCCTCAAGTCATAGCCTAACTGACATGTTGTCAAAACTGAGATTTCAATGCTGTCCAACACCTTCAGATACATACTCCATATCTATACATCGACTACAAGCCTCTTCTATCAGATATATTCATTAAGTGCAGAATCACTGCAGAACGCTGGGCCAAGAAAGCTTGTATAGTGGAAAGGCCCCACTGATCAAACAGTTGCACTGCCTCATTCCCAATGCAGCCTGATTCCCATAGAGCCCACATCCACAGAGTCGCCCCTCTCACCATCAATAAAGTATCTATCTATCTACATCCACAGAGCCGCCCCTCTCACCATCAATAAAGTATCTATCTATCTATCTACATCACCATCAGCACCATGAGCTGCCACAGTACAACTACAAGCACTTCCTGTACCACTATCTCCATGACTACAATCACTACATCTATACCACCATCTCCATGACTACAATCACTTCCTCTGTACCAGTATCTCCATGACTACAATCACTACATCTATACCACTATCGCCATGACTACAATCACTTCATCTATACCACTCTCCATGACTACAATCACTTCCTCTATACCACCATCTCCATGACTACAATCACTTCCTCTGTACCAGTATCTCCATGACCACTATAACTGGTCCTCCATTTAGCATCATAAAACCATGACTAGTTATAAGCTCTGTTGTATGCTACAGACGGCAATGAGTTCACGCCAGTAGGCTACCACAACTGTGCTAATGTCAACAGTGGATGCATGACCACGTGACTCGAAGGACAGCTGGGTATAAACAGAGCAGACAGACACCTGTCACCTGCGCCCTGGAGCCCAAATAAGTTCCCATGCCCTCCCTTTGTGATATTTGAGCCGGTGTTTTTTTCCCGGTGGCATGTCTGACTAAATGAAATAGTCTTCCATACAGTGTTTATCAACGTTACAGGGATAAGTAAGTGTCTGGGGACCAAACAGAAATAACGATGTTGAGTGAGCTGACGAAGTGAAGTGGCAAACAACTTCTGAGAATCTGAAAGTGCAACATAGGCTACTGAGAACAGTGCACAGCTGGAGCTGTCTTACCCAGAAGCAAGTTAATCAGAACCTCCTGCCCGGCCAGCGTGTTGCTCCGCGTGAGGCACCAGATCGTGCCGATGACCCAGGGGATGCCGTGGCCCGTGAGTGCCAGCAGCTTCACCATGGAGCGCATGCTGCCGAACGAAGACGTGCTGTGCGCGCAGATCCCCATTCTCTTGGACATACATATGTCAATAGCGAGGAGCGAGTTCATGGCGATGCCTTTAAAAGACGGGTTGAGCTGCATGCAGTCCTCGTCCGGTAGCTTGATAGATTCCCGGCGCTCTTTGTTATTCTCGGAGGACTCCGGCGGCGCGCTCTCGGACGCCTGGTGTTGACATGGCTGTTTAGGAGCCCTGCGGCCGGAGCCTCGAACTTCTGCGTTATTAGTCCTTAACGGCTGGTTCAGTGAAATGAACTCGGGTCGGTTCAGAACATTGTTCCGATCTCTTCTGGATCGACCTTGCGTCACTGGCATCTTGATTGAATCACCAGTGATATGTTTTTGACCGTCCAAATAAATGTACTGTGTGCACGACAACCGCAGATAGACCCAAATGAATCTATCTGGTCAGAAATAGCTGTAGTAACTCCTGCGACTTCTTCTCCAGCTGTCCTATAAATAGCCAGGACAACTGGCTTTCTTCCGAATCGCACCCACATGGCGATGCGCGCACTGCGCTCCAAGCAGAGAATGGGAATGATGGGCACCCTGAGCAGCCAATGAGAGAGCAGAATCTTTTGGCCTCGTAAAAAAAGATTGTGTCAAGCGAATCGGATGATGTCCACTTGTAACATCAATCTACTATGGCAAATGTCATCCACATGTAAACCGCTCTACAAGTGTAACACATTGTGCAACAAATATCTGAAATTTAACGTGAGGCGGATGATAGGCTATGTTTTTGACAGCCTTGAAAACTACATTTCCCAGCAATCAACTGCTTTCCTAGGCAGTGTCCGTGCAAAGCCGCTTGGATAAAAAAAGCTGGGCGCAACAGCTGAAGTATACCATTACACGCTAGGGAACCTGCTCAGTCTTTATTGGGACAAGGACGGAATAAAATAGAACTGCTAAGGATTTACTTATCTGCGTTATAGTCAACACAAGAGAGGAGAGCCTCTCTTTATTAAATGTGGCACATGGTTTGCCAGCATAAATTCGTCGAATTAGTGCGCAATGAAAGATAAGCCGTTATAACTCTCGCACTTGACAGTGGATATTGTCTTTGCAATGGTTGATTCACCATCTCAACAGGATCTCTATAGCGACCCTGCACGGCGCAATGGGAATACAACGTGCTTGCTCACCTAGTGGGAACACTTGTGCTTCTTAGCCGGTCCACGCACTGTAGCCTACGCGAGATACGGAGTTTAGCTTAATCAACAGGTACATGTGATTGTTTGCATGTGGACTGAAATTGCCTCCTCCTGTACAAGCGAAAGTGTCCCGCTAACACTCCTCTAAGCACATGTTAGATGTAGATTTGGGTCTTTGGTGTAGCAGATGGATAGCTCCAATTAATTACATGAACTAACATTAGTGAATCATGCTCACAACTTACTGGCTCTGGTGTCATGTGTATTTTTAGACACAATGTAATGCCTTTGTTTGTTACTTCTAAAGACATTTTACCTGACAAAGACTGACAAAGTAAAACTCAAGAAGCAACCACATGTATGTGAGTTATGCTCGGAACTGATCGAAATCAGTAAAGACTCTGCTGAGATATTTTCTGGTTTGCAGAACCAGATTGGTGACAATGCCCTTTAGTCCTTGAGTGGCAGTCTGTCATGTGTGCAGCGGCCCGACGGCAGTAAGGCCCTGCTCTCTGCTCAAGAGGTGTGTGTATGGGTGGTGGGGGAGTGTGTGTTGGGACGTGTAACGGCAGTAAGGCCCTGCTCTCTGCTCAAGAGGTGTATGGGTGGTGGGGTGGTGTGTGTTGGGACGTCTAACGGCAGTAAGGCCCTGCTCTCTGCTGAAGAGGTGTGTGTATGGGTGGTGGGGTAGTGTGTGTTGGCCCTGCTCTCTGCTGAAGAGGTGTGTGTATGGGTGGTGGGGGAGTGTGTGTTGGGACGTCTAACGGCAGTAAGGCCCTGCGCTCTGCTGAAGAGGTGTGTGTATGGGTGGTGGGCTAGTGTGTGTTGGGACGTGTAAAGGCCATGGGGTGTGTTCAGAGTGGAACTTGTAAGCCGCCCTTCTCTGACACCATCACGGTGCTGGAGCTGAACGCCTCCATCGACCCGAACCCCACGACCGTGGACGAGTCGTCCGACGTGGTTCTGCGCTACCGCACGCCGTACTTCCGGGCCTCGGCCCAGGTGCTGGTGCCGCCCGTGCTCAAGAAGGAGATCTGGACCATCGGCTGGATCCAGGCCTGCAACCAGATGGACTTCTACAATCACTATGGAAACGAAGGCCTGTAAGTGTGTGTAGATGGTGTTTCTGTGACGCTGTACGTGTGTGTTTGTGTGTGTGTGTGTGTGTGTGTGTGTGTGTGTGTGTGTGTGTGTGTGTGTGTGTGTGTGTGTGTGTGTGTGTGTATGATGCTGTACGGTACCTCTCACTGCCTGTGTGTCTGAGATGAGTGCATTTGATGCTGTAGTAGTATTGTGGTGATGGATAGTGTACATTAATATCCTGTCTCAAGGCCAGTGAGTGTGTGTGTGTGTATGTATGTGTATATGCTGTAGTTGCATTGTGGTGCTGGATAGTGTACATATTAATATCCTGTCTCAAGGCCAGTGAGTGTGTGTGTGTGTGTGTGTGTGTCCTGATGTCTGTCTCCTCCTGCTGCAGGTCCAGTTGGGAGTTGCCAGATCTGTGTGTGTGTGTGTGTGTGTGTGTGTGTGTGTGTGTGTGTGTGTGTGTGCTGATGTCTGTCTCCTCCTGCTGCAGGTCCAGTTGGGAGTTGCCTGAGCTGCGGTCGGGTCGTGTGTGTGTGTGTGTGTGTGTGTGTGTGTGCTGATGTCTGTCTCCTCCTGCTGCAGGTCCAGTTGGGAGCTGCCCGAGCTGCGGTCGGGGCGTGTGTGTGCGCTGAGCGACTCTGACGGCGTGAGCTACCCGTGGTACGGCAGCACCAGCGAGATCTACACGGTGGTGGGCCCCACGCGGCGCGACACCCGCCTCACCGTCGCCATGAACGACAACTTCCACCCCAGCGTCACCTGGAGCGTCCCCATAGCGACGGCGGGCAGCGCCCCGCAGCTGACGGGCATCCGGCGACACCAGCGCTTCACCACGTGGCTGGTGGCGCGTAACGAGGCGTCGGGCGAGACCAGACTCTTGCGCACGCTGCGCTGGCGGATGCGGCTGCGGATCGACGTGGACCCGCGCGGGCACCGGGGTCAGCGGGCGCACCTGTTGGAGCCGCACCTGCAGGAGCCGCCGCAGCTGATGCCCACCAACGAGCCCATCCCGCCCAGCGCCCTGCTGCCACCCAACGCCAACGACGCACAGACGCTCATGTGGAGGCCCAGCAACGCAGCGCCCGTCATGGTCATACCGCCCAGATACACACACACACACGTGCCCTGATACACACACACACACACACACATCCCGCCCAGCGCCCTGCTGCCACCCAACGCCAACGACGCACAGACACTCATGTGGAGGCCCAGCAACGCAGCGCCCGTCATGGTCATACCGCCCAGATACACACACACACACGTGCCCTGATACACACACACACACGCCCTGATACACACACACACACACACACACGCCCTGCTGCCACCCAACGCCAACGACGCACAGACTCTCATGTGGAGGCCCAGCAACGCGCCGCCCGTCATGGTCATACCGCCCAGACACACACACACACACACACACACACACACACACGCCCTGATACACACACACACACACACACATCCCGCCCAGCGCCCTGCTGCCACCCAACGCCAACGACGCACAGACTCTCATGTGGAGGCCCAGCAACGCAGCGCCCGTCATGGTCATCCCGCCCAGATACACACACACGCACACACACACACACACGCCCTGATACACACACACACACACACACACACACACACACACGCCCTGACACACACATCCCGCCCAGCGCCCTGCTGCCACCCAACGCCAACGACGCACAGACTCTCATGTGGAGGCCCAGCAACGCAGCGCCCGTCATGGTCATCCCGCCCAGATACACACACACGCACACACACACACACACGCCCTGATACACACACACACACACACACACACACACACACACGCCCTGACACACACATCCCGCCCAGCGCCCTGCTGCCACCCAACGCCAACGACGCACAGACTCTCATGTGGAGGCCCAGCAACGCAGCGCCCGTCATGGTCATACCGCCCAGACACACACACACACGTGCCCTGATACACACGCACACGCCCTGATACACACACACACACACACACACACACACGCCCTGATACACACACACACACGCGCCCAGACACTCATGTGGAGGCCCAGCAACGCGCCGCCCGTCATGGTCATACCGCCCAGATACACACACACACACGTGCCCTGACACACACACACACACACACACACACACACACACACAGATCTAAATTGTGTGTTCTACACTGTAATCTCACCTATCACTCAATGGCCCCAGATATAAACATCTTCAATCCAATTTCAATCCTTCAATTTACTCTCCATGATTTGATGTTCCAGCCCAGTGCTCAGTGCAGTATGTAATCTGTGCATTTTCATAGTTCATAGTCCTCAATTCACTCTAATGCCATGAGCGTGTTTAGAATTCAGCCCTCAATTCACTCTCATGAGCGTGTTTCTAATTTGCCATCAATTCACTCTCATGAGCGTGTTTAGAATTCAGCCCTCAATTCACTCTCATGAGCGTGTTTCTAATTTGCCATCATACACATTCGCCATGCGTGTAATTTACATGGTAATGTCAAGTGGGACCCCACTCCGTCATCTGTGATGTCACCACTGCCCAGTGCTCTCCATATTGACCATAGACATATATACATAGACACCGCATTGGGCTCTAGAACGTACGGCAAGAGCGCCGCCATATTGCTAGGGGCAATGTCGACCGATAGATCAATGGAAGCCTATGGAGAAACAGGTGTCTCTGAGTGGAAATGATAGGATAACAGACCCTGTGGGCTTTGTACAAATCGTAGCGCCTTCTAAACGTATGGGAATGCCCTTGTACATGTAAAATCGCACGTTTATGTTTTCTGTTGTTGTATTTGACAGTCTTATAAAGGCTTGTAGAGAACAGGTTTTGAGTTGGCTAATAGTACTGACTAGTGTGGCAAGGCTAATTTCACGTCAGTTAACTATGGTTTTGTTGTGAATTGAAGGCAAATTAATTCTGAAACGTAACGTTACTCATGTAGTCACTTTATTATAATAGTATTCATACAGTCTTAACCTGTCTAATTTTATGAAAGTAAGTTAGCCTACCTGTTAGCTCGTTGCTGCCATAGCATAACGTAACGTAAGCCGGTCCAGGACCGGATAACTTCAGAAAAGTGTCCATTTCTTTGCCCAATTTAATTGTTAAACCTTACATTTTCTGGGGTAATGTAAAGGCAAACGTTTCCACTTGTCAAACGATATCCATATGATCTGTGTCCTGTTACTGTTGTCAAATGCCGTCATTTGAATGTTGGTTGTCAGACAGCTTGCAGTATTAGTGAAATGGCAACGTTCGAAGTGGCAGAACTGACGGCATCTCCTATTTTAAACCATCAAAACGGCCAAAAGTAATAGTTTTTTTAATGAAACGATTATATGTCGAATATTTAAATAAATCCGACAATATATTTTAATGAGTTTGTGTGTGTTTTGAATTGATTTCATCAAAATGTTTATTTTTTCCCCACGTAAATAGTGTTATTTTTTTGTTTTCTTAACTTAGTTTAGCTACTTGTAACCATGACATATAATTTATGCCCATCGATTGAAATATGTATGAGTTTTGAGGACTTTATAGCCCAAAACTCCTTCAGCTCACCATAGGTCTCCATTCATTTACGGGGGAATGTTGCCCCTACCAATATGGCGGCCGTATTCCACGTTCGTTCTAATAGAACTCAACGGACAATGCGGTATCTACCTATATATATCTATGATATTGACCATAGTGATGTCATCACTGCCCACTGATCTCCATGGTGACCATAGTGATGTCATCACTGCCCAGTGCTCTCCGTAGTGACCATAGTGATGTCATCACTGCCCAGTGCTCTCCGTAGTGACCATAGTGATGTCATCACTGCCCAGTGCTCTCCCACGCTGGCCTGTGTCCAGAACAGCAGAATGAAATGTAAATGAGAACAGAATGCTGTTTTGCAAAAGATGTAAACTATATACTGAAGTAAGAACAGTGCAAAGGCAACATTTTTGTTCCATATCAGCACGTGTTTTTAGTTCCAAATCAGTGTGTGTTTTTAGTTCCATAACAGCTTGTACTTTTAGTTCCATAACAGTGTGTACTTTTAGTTCCAATTCAGTGTGTGTTTTTAGTTCCAAATCAGTGTGTGTTTTTGGTTCCACCTCTCCTGAATATTCAAGGCTTTATCCAAAAAAAAGACTTTGCCTGGGTGGCACGGCACCATATGTTGCTCAGAATATCAGCTAGATATGCTGAATGCGTACGTGCAGTATTTAGATCATGTAATTGTGCCTCTTCAGATGCTCACACAAGGGCTAGCACACTAGTAGTGTGTGTGAGGGAATCATCCCAGGGCTAGCACACTAGTAGTGTGTGTGAGGGAATCATCCCAGGGCTAACATGCTAGTAGTGTGTGTGAGGGAATCACACAAGGGCTAGCGTGCTAGCCTAACATGCTAGCCATGCTGTCCAAGTGCAATGCCATTAACTTTACATGAGCATTTAGTTATGATCTCAAACACAACTCTAACCTGTGAACCATCTGCAATCGGTGAGCATCAATGGCATTAAAGTAGATGCTGTTGTTATGTTATGCCTGGGGTGCTGTGTGTGTGTGTGTGTGTGTGTGTTATGCTTGGGATGTTGAGTGTGTGTAGATATGCAACTCATCTCATCTGTACTGTCATAATGATTTGATTTCATGTCATCACTGCCCATTCAGAGATGTTATTGTGAAGTTTAAAAGAAAACGGTTCTTTGAATAGTTTCCTATGATTTTCCCAAAGAATACCTCAGAGTGTGAATGGGTTGTATTATGTCCTTTGTAAAATGTTTCAAATGTTTCAAATGTTTAACCTTTAAAACCTTAAAGATGCACTGAACAAAGTATTGTGAAACCTTACACAAAGCCATGAAATAATCTGAACCCGAAAATGTGTTTTTGCCTTAAATGAGCTCAGTATTAATCTATGCAAGAGTGTCTTTTTATGCATGCAGTAAAACTGTGCTAAAGTGTTTGCGTGATCAAAGTTTGACAAGAATGTTTACGATGCTCCATCATTTCCTCCGTAGAGCCCCTCTTGTACTCTCATCAGTTCAAACCTCCCACTGAAAATGTAAAGTCATGATCCACGGTTTGTTTGTGGTCTGACGTGCTTGGATATACAACGTGTATTCCATAAACATTCTCCATGGTCTGTAGATCCCTGAGAAGAGATACCTCTGGAACAGATGTGGACCAGATCTGGCTCAAATCAGTCTCAGAGGTGGTTCACTTTTGGATGCTCTTTGTTTATGGTCTGATTGATGAGAGGGGATGCTGATGGGAGGAAGCCAGTTAGCTAGTTAACCAGAGCACCGCCCTGTCTCTACTCAGACCCCAGGGCATCGCCAGAGCCCTGCTGGATCTCCCTGCTCTCCTCTCATGTGTTCTGTGGTCCCTCAGGCCTGAGAAGACATGCTAATGTGAACTGGTAATGTGAAAGACTGATCTACAGTACAGTATGTGTGTTTAATAAATACTCGTTTGGGGATTTTCAAGTAATGTGTGCAGACTCATCTGTTTACGTTGCACATAACCAATTTGTTTCCCTGCAGAGTTATGGTTGGTATGGTTACAGTTAGTTTGCTTATGTTTTTCGTTCATTTGAACAAAAATCAACTTTTTATGGTCGACATTTGATATTGCTATTATCATTGATATGGTTGTTATTAGTATACTATTATTATTATTATAATGCTTAATGTGGCCAATCAATTTTATTTTGAAACTATTATGTGTAACTAATGTAGAGTTTATATAGGAATATTACTGTTAACTTATATCCTTTGGTGTCTGACATCCTTCTGAAGTAGGTTAAGGTTACAGTACAATACTGCACACAGCATGCTGCCCTCATGTCCACTCATGCTGAAACACAGAGGACGGATAGATATACATGTATTAGACAGATAGATACAGTATATTAGATAGATTAGACAGTTAGATATATAGATAGATATATTAGACAGTTAGAGATATAGATAGATATATTAGACAGTTAGAGATATAGATATATTAGACAGTTAGATATATAGATAGGTATATTAGACAGTTAGATATATAGATAGATATATTAGACAGTTAGATATATAGATAGATATATTAGACAGTTAGATATATAGATATATTAGACAGTTAGATATATAGATAGATATATTAGACAGTTAGATATATAGATAGATATATTAGACAGTTAGATATATAGATATATTAGACAGTTAGATATATAGATAGGTATATTAGACAGTTAGATATATAGATAGATATATTAGACAGTTAGATATATAGATAGATATATTAGACAGTTAGATACAGTATATTAGATATATTAGACAGTTAGAGATATAGATAGATATATTAGACAGTTAGATATATTAGATAGATATATTAGACAGTTAGATATATAGATAGATATATTAGACAGTTAGATATATTAGATATATATTTAGACGGTTAGATATATATATAGATATATTAGACAGTTAGATACAGTATATTAGATATACATGTATTAGACAGTTAGATATATTAGATAGATATATTAGACAGTTAAATATATTAGACAGATATATTAGTCAGATAGATATATTAGATATATATTTATATTAGACAGATATATAGGACGATGAGAGATATTTTCTAAATTGCTTGTGTAGTGTGCCATTGAGCAGCACACAACAGTACAAATCAGCGTGCTAACACACACACACTCCTAGTGCCGCTCTGCTCACACACTCCTAGTCCCACTCTGCTACACACTCCTAGTCCCACTCTGCTCACACACTCCTAGTCCCACTCTGCTCACACACTCCTAGTCCCGCTCTGCTCACACACTCCTAGTCCCACTCTGCTCACACACTCCTAGTCCCACTCTGCTCACACACTCCTAGTCCCGCTCTGCTCACACACTCCTAGTCCCACTCTGCTACACACTCCTAGTCCCACTCTGCTCACACACTCCTAGTCCCACTCTGCTCACACACTCCTAGTCCCGCTCTGCTCACACACTCCTAGTCCCACTCTGCTCACACACTCCTAGTCCCACTCTGCTCACACACTCCTCCCGCTCTGCTGCGCATGGCTCCAGTGCTGTCCAGCGCAGAGGTGTTGGCTAGCGGGATATAAATAAGAGCCCCTGAACATGCGTGCATCTCCCCTCAGCGTACACAGGAACACAATGGCCTGCTTCTGAAATAGCGCACAATACCCACAATGCTCCACTTTAGCCCACAATGCTCCACTTTCCTCCAGCACCCAGCAGCTCTTCTGCACTCATCAGCACTTTCTGCACCCACTGGCGTCTCACAACCCTCCACTCATCTGCAGACCGGCCCCGGCGCGGCTCACACACACACACACACACACACACACACACACACACACACACACACACACACACACACACACTCACACACACAAACCTCCACTCATCTGCAGACCGGCCCCGGCGCAGCTCACACACACACACACACACACACACACACACTCACACACACACTCACACACACAAACCTCCACTCATCTGCAGACCGGCCCCAGCGCGGCTCACACACACACACACACACACACACACACACACACACACACACACTCACACACACAAACCTCCACTCATCTGTAGACTGGCCCCGGCGCGGCTCAAACACAGAGGAAAATGCATCAGCAAAATCATGATGTTTACGTCACTGATATCGCTAAGGATCAGTGAGTTCATGGCGTGGAAGTCGATGCACATGCGGTTGAGTTACTGATGAACAACACAACAGTTGAGTTACTTTACCTATTCAAATGTTACAGTTGAGTTACTTTACCTGCACAGATGTTAACAGACTAGTGGATAACACTACAGTTGAGTTACTTTACCTGTTCAAATGTTACAGTTGAGTTACTTTACCTGCACAGATGTTAACAGACTAGTGGATAACACTACAGTTGAGTTACTTTACCTGCACAGATGTTAACAGACTAGTGGATAACACTACAGTTGAGTTACTTTACCTGTTCAGATGTTACAGTTGAGTTACTTTACCTGCACAGATGTTAACAGACTAGTGGATAACACTACAGTTGAGTTATTTTACCTGTACAGATGTTACAGTTGAGTTACCTTACCTTTACAGCTTTTAAGACTAGTGGATAACACTACAGTTGAGTTACCTTACCTGTACAGATGTTAGCAGACTAGTAACGCTAGTAATGCTACAGTTGAGTTACTTTACCTGTACAGATGTTAAGACTAGTGGATAACACTACAGTTGAGTTACTTTACCTGTTCAGATGTTACAGTTGAGTTACTTTACCTGTACAGATGTTAAGACTAGAGGATAACACTACAGTTGAGTTACTTTACCTGTACAGATGTTAAGACTAGTGGATAACACTACAGTTGAGTTATTTTACCTGTACAGATGTTACAGTTGAGTTATTTGACCTGTACAGCTGTTAACAGACTAGTAAGTAACACTACAGTTGAGTTACCTTACCTGTACAGATGTTGCAGTTGAGTTATTTTACCTGTACAGATGTTAAGACTAGATAATACTACAGTTGAGTTACTTTACCTGTACAGCTGTTAAGAGAACGAATATCAGTGCAGGGTTTTAACAAATCTGAATAACTTACAATAAAACTGTCAAAGTCACCCTAAAGGTTGTCACTTTATTTTAGCACTGTAGGTATTGATATGCTGATGTCAGGGTGTCCATGTCGATCTGTTCCATATTGAATAAGGCAAACAGACCCTGAAATAAGTACACAGCCACGTGTCAAATATACCAGGGGAGATACAAAAAAATACAAAAAAAATAATAAACAAAAAAGAGAGCAACTCAATTTACATAAAACATTTGAACAGCACCAATAGTGTGTGTCTGTGTGTGTGTGTGTGTGTGTGTTCCTGGTGCTGCAGCAGGATATAGTAGCCCTGATCTGAGTGTTCCTGACGGCAGTATGGGTTCCATATCGATGCGTCTGTTCCTGGCAAACACACCCTGATCAGAGTGTTCTTACCCCGAGCAGTCTGGACGAGGAAAACAATATGGTCTCCAAGGAAGGGACTTTGACTTTTAACCTTTGACCTTTACTGGAGCTTTCTGGTCACTTTTCAGTTTGAGCTCACCAGCAGCAGGTGTTTACAATGTCTAATCAATTCAATAGAACTTACTGTAGTTTTGGTCTAAAACTAGCAAGCCAGCTACCTAAAAGGCCAGTAGAATCTGGCAAACACCACCCAGAGCCAGAAGTGTGTTATCATGCTAACTGGCACTGCTAAAAGCTTGCTAACATACTAACTGACACTGCTAAAAGCATGATATGATATTGATACGTGATACGCTCCAGGACACAGCGAGTGATGCTGCAGGACACAGCGAGTGATGCTTCATTTGAATGCCGTACATTTGTTCACACTCTCCCAGAGGCTTCATTAAAAAGTAAAGTTATAAAGAGCACAGCAGCTCCTCCATCACTTTGGTAGGTTATGTCACGGCCTCACGGGCAGGTTTGTGTGTGTGTGTGTGTGTCTGGTGTGTGTGTGTGTGTGTTTGTTTCATTATTAATGGAGGCTAATTCTCTCTGCTCTCACACTGTGACCGTCTTTGTACCTTTCTTCTCCACCTGCGTCCTTTGTATGTGTGTGTGTGTGTGTGTGTGTGTGTGTGTGTGTGTGTGCGTGAGTGTGTGTGTGTGTGTGTGTGTGCGTGCGTGTGCATGAAACACTCACACATGCAGTTGCGCACATCCTCATACACACTTCATTCATGCCCTGCACGCAAACCTGCGGACACACACACACACCCACACACACACCCACCCACATCCACACACACACAAACACACACACACACACACACACACACACACACATTTATAACCCTCGACTGCACTCCCAGTCTGCTGGTCCAGTTGGTCTCCCTGTCTCCCGATGAGGTTCTCAGATCTCTTGGCTACACACACCATCCCAGAATGGAAAAAGAAGTACGTCTGCTATGGGGTAAGAGACGCCTTCAACATAACTACACTCTCTCTCTCTCTCTCTCTCTCTCTCTCTCACACACACACACACACACACACACACACACACACCTTAAACAGACCCCATTTCTCTAAGACTTTTCCTTCATATCTGACCTCTGCACATTTTGCTATAGGGCAAGAGGCACCTTGAACACACAGACACAAACACACACACAGACACACAGACACCATAAAAACCATAAACACACACACATGCAAACACCTTAAACACACACACACACACACACACAGAGAGAGAGAGACACCTTGAAAAGTCCTTAAACCTGTTGCTCTGTGGTTTGGCAGTATGATTGGATTAGCTATACTGTAGTCGCTGTTCTGATGGGTTGGGGTCTTAACGCAGTTCTGGTCTTTATGTCTCCAGATGCTCAAGTCCATCCTGAGTGCAGAGGAGAGCAGAGGATCCTATGATGAAGGTAACACCTATATATGTTATAGAGGGTCCTATGATGAAGGTAACACCTATATATGATATAGAGGATCCTATGATGAAGGTAATGCTTATGTTACAGAGGATCCTATGATGAAGGTAACACCTATATATGGCTATAGAGGATCCTATGATGAAGGTAATATGTTACCGAGGATCCTATGATGAAGGTAACGCCTATATACAGTATGTTACAGAGGATGGGTTAGTTTTTAGTGCAGGATTGATAGGGTTACCGTGCAGGACTGGACTGATGGTTACGCTGTAATATATATATATATATATATATATATATATATATATATAGATAGATAGATACTTTATTGATCCCCAAGGGGAAATTCAAGGTAATAGGTTCATTCAAATAAACTCTTCACTGCACAGTTGAGGTCTCTACCCCAGAGCTAACCCTCTTCACCCGGTACACTCTCCCTCCTCTTCTCCCTGCCCTGTGGAGGAGAAAGGGCGTGACTGCCCCGTAACTGACCACTCTGTGAAGGAGAAAGGGCGTGACTGCCCCACAACTGACCACTCTGTGAAGGAGAAAGGGCGTGACTGCCCCATGACTGACCACTCTGCTGTACTATGAGCTCATTAATTATTCCTGCGGTAACAGAATACGGCTCTGACTGTGAATGCTTATGGGGAAGCCATAGCCAGGTAGCAGAGGTCAGATCAATAATGGATGACCTCATGAACGTGCCGTGACGAGACGCAGCCAGAACGGCTGCTGTGTCATACGGAACACTCCACAACAGCTCCACATGGACGCATGCAGTTGAGGAGGAAGTAGCGCTGCTGAGTGATGAACGCAGATGCAGTCGAGGAGGAAGTAGCGCGGCTGGTGATGAACGCAGTTTAGTTTCATTTAATGTCCCTTTATTTAGCCAGGGGGTCATATTGTAGTTGAGCAGGGAGAAGCACTCAGGTGGGTGGAGGGTGACGGATGATTGATGGCGCTGTGTTATGGTCATGTACTGCAGGTGGGTGGAGGGTGATGGATGCTTTTTTTTAAAGAATTATTTTTATTTGCTTTTCAGAGATTACATTGGATTCCCAGTACATATATAGAAACAAATGATCAGATCTTAACCAGTTTACACCTTAAGGCTTATGCCCAGTCGCTCGTTTGCCCAGGATCAGAGATGTGCCGATAGATGCAAAGCTTTGATTAGTATTGTCTTCTCTTCTCTCCACTCCACTCATCTTCTATTCTATTCTCTTTTCTCTCTCCCTTCTTCCTCCTCTCTCTCTCTCCCTCTCTCCTCTCCTCCCCTCTTTCATGTACACAGATCAGAAGCATCTCAAAGCTGCACACAAGGAATTCTTCAGATGCTGTGAGAATGAGCTGACTAAAGTGACGGCCTTCTACTCCGGTAAACACACATTAAGAGCTCTCTAGTGGCCATGCCTGTCTGTATGTCTGATCTCAGCGTGTGTGTGTGTGTGTGTGTGTGTGTGTGTGTGTGTGTGTGAGCTTGTGTGTGTGTGTGTGTGTGTGTGTTCGGTAATGTTCCATTCCTATCTCCCAGAGAAGCTGATGGAAGCTAAGAAGAAGATGGCTGCCTTTGGATCCATCACCCAGCTCTACCCTATCATCTCAGAGACCATGCAGACCCCAAACCAGCTCTACCCTATCATCTCAGAGACCATGCAGACCCCAAACCAGCTCTACCCTATCATCTCAGAGACCATGCAGACCCCAAACCAGCTCTACCCTATCATCTCAGAGACCATGCAGACCCCAAACCAGCTCTACCCTATCATCTCAGAGACCATGCAGACCCCAAACCAGCTCTACCCTATCATCTCAGAGACCATGCAGACCCCAAACCAGCTCTACCCTATCATCTCAGAGACCATGCAGACCCCAAACCAGCTCTACCCTATCATCTCAGAGACCATGCAGACCCTCACACAAACCCAAATCCAAATTCCAACCCAGACTCAGACCCCGACCCCAACCCAGACCCAGACCCAGACCCAGACCCAGACCATGCAGACCCAGACCCAGACCCAGACCCAGGACCGGGGCCGGTGCTGGAGGCTCGGTGGAGGTTGGTTATCTGAGCTGTTGAGGGCCTGTCATGGCAACCCTGATCTCCAGCAGCTTAAACTGGCCACCAGTGAACTCCACCTCAGCCTGGTCTACCTGCAGAGCTACCAGGTAGATGAAGCCCCTCAATGTAGCTCTGCCCCACTCTCCTCTTCTCTTCTCCTTTCTTCTCTTCTCCTCTCCTTTCCTCTCTTCTCCTTTCCTCTCTTCTCTTCTCCTCTCTTCTCTTCTCCTCTCCTTTCCTCTCTTCTCCTCTCCTTTCCTCTCTTCTCCTTTCTTCTCTTCTCTTCTCCTCTCCTTTCCTCTCTTCTCTTCTCCTTTCCTTTCCTCTCTTCTCTTATCTTCTCCTTTCCTCTCTTCTCCTCTCTTCTCCTTTCTTCTCTTCTCCTCTCCTTTCCTCTCTTCTCCTTTCTTCTCTTCTCCTCTCCTTTCCTCTCTTCTCTTTTCCTCTCTTCTCCTCTTATTTCCTCTCTTCTCCTTTCTTCTCTTCTCCTTTCCTTTCCTCTCTTCTCCTTTCTTCTCTTCTCCTCTCCTTTCATCTCTTCTCTCTTCTCTTCTCCTCTCTTCTCTTCTCCTTTCTTCTCTTCTCCTTTCCTCTCTTCTCCTCTCTTCTCTTCTCCTTTTTTCTCTTCTCCTCTCCTTTCCTCTCTTCTCTTCTCCTTTCCTCTCTTCTCCTCTCCTTTCCTCTCTTCTCCTCTCTTCTCTTCTCCTTTTTTCTCTTCTCCTCTCCTTTCCTCTCTTCTCTTCTCCTTTCCTCTCTTCTCCTCTCCTTTCCTCTCTTCTCCTTTCCTCTCTTCTCCTCTCCTTTCCTCTCTTCTCCTTTCTTCTCTTCTCCTCTCCTTTCCTCTCTTCTCCGCTTCTCTTCACTTATCTTGTTCTCTCTCTCTTCTCTTTCCCTCATCTCTTTTCTCAACTCCTCTCTCTTCTCCTTCCTTCCTCTCTTTTCTCAACTCCTCTCTCTTCTCCCCTTCCTCTCTAATCCTCTCTTCTCACCTCTGGCCTAGTGAAGTCCACCTGGTTTACCTACAGAGCCTTCAGGGTATCACTCCACTCTGTGTTGGTTATTGTTTGGCCCTTCAGGGTATCACTCCACTCTGTGTTGGTTATTGTTTGGCCATAACAATAAGCTTGTTTCCACTGCAGGAACTTGGGGGCTGTTTCAGGAGTTCCGGTATCTCATATGACCTCATCGCAGTAACGACCCCTGCAGTGCTTTTCTGGGGTCGTTTCAGAGTGCGAAACTTGTGAAAAAGGCATGTTTTTAGGCGTAAAGTGGTATTTGTGTTTATCATATGCTCATTGTTGTTGTGGTCATTCCATCTCTAATGTGCGTGACAGACGGTGTTGTTGCTGTCTCTTTAGCAGCTGAACTACAGTGCCTTCTGTAAGATCATGAGGAAGTATGATGCCAAGTTTGCGTCCGAGAGGGGTCAGCGATGGGTGAAGGAGACGCTGGACGCTTCGCTGCTCAACTCCAACTGCCACGGAACCCAGCCACTCATGGACAAGCTGGAGGTGGGACAAACATGGGGGGTTTCCTTACGCTTCTTCTTTAATAAAACTAAACAAATGTTTATAACAAATACATGTTATTATTTGTTTATGTGTTTTCTATTGCTTGGTCAACATACAGTCCTCATATCTGAGTAACTGGTCTGACAAAATGTTAAAACATAAAATACAACAACTTGAATTTTCAAATAACCGTAAACCAAAAATTCCAAAACAGGAATCACCCATATATCAAACAATTATGTGGGTGTTTTCTCCTTTCTCCAATTTAAATGTCTATGACCAAAAAATTAGCAGTTTCAATTGTCTATATTCCATGTTCAGTTGTAAGGCTGCTGTGTTGGCTGTTCAGTTGCAACTGTAAGGATGTTGGCTGTAGTTGTAACTGTAAGGATGCTGTGTTGGCTGTAGTTGTAACTGTAAGGTTGTTGGCTGTTCAGTTGTAAGGCTGCTGTGTTGGCTGTTCAGTTGTAACTGTAAGGATGCTGTGTTGGCTGTTCAGTTGTAAGGATGCTGTGTTGGCTGTTCAGTTGTAAGGATGCTGTGTTGGCTGTTCAGTTGTAACTGTGAGGTTGTTGGCTGTTCCTGCAGGCTCTCATGTGTCACCTGGAGGGGGAGAACCGACAGAAAGCCCTAAAGAGCCTCCGCGCCCCACAGAGGACACTTAGACAGGTTGGCTGTGAGCTCATTCAGCAGATAGGTTGGCACACACACACACACACACACACACACGGTTTCATAAAAGTGGAGTGCATGGCGCAGAATAAGCTTTGCGGCAGCACTGTGTGTTGTGTTCTGATCTGCAAAATAGAGCCCAGGATTCTCAGATCAGGAGAATGTTTTTTCTCCTCAGGTTAGCCTGTTTACAGTGAATTACTTTTTTACAGTAAGTGACTTTATGAATGTTGTCCAATTGTGCTGCTAACACTTGTGTGTGTCCAGTCAGAGCAGATGATAACACAGAATCATGTTTGTGTGTGTGTGTGTGTGTGTGTGTGTGTGTGTGTGTGTGTGTGTGTGTGTGTGTGTGTGTGTGTGTTTGTGTGTGTGTGTGTGTGTGTCCAGTCAGAGCAGGCGTGGATCATGTTCCGCATCGGACTGACGTGTGGACTTCTCATCGTCCTCTTCACTCTCATCCTCATTGAGGGTAGGAACACTGGCCCTTCACTGTCAGATCACACACACACGCACACGCACACACACACACACACATAATCATCATCATTATCTACATCAGGGGTCTCCAACCTTTCTTTCCTCCGAGAGCTACTTGGACATGGCCGAGAGCTTTTATGTTAGCAGTAGCATGTAGCATGCCATGTGTTCACATCGCTGATCTCCTCCCAAAACCTAAATCACCTACATACTACAAAAGAACAGACAGAGCAATAGACAGACCGAATGAGCGTGGTAATAAGTGATTTAACTTGGGAGCTGATTTTCCGAGAATAGCCTGGGTGTTTCCATGCTGCCTTGATTTGATTCACGTCTCATTGAGAAGTGGTGGCGCTAGCCAGGCTAGATAGAGAGTGAGAGTTAAAGGAAAACTATGCAGGATTGGCGATTTCATCGCCGGTTTCGCTTTCGCTTTTCGCTTTCACTCGTTTTATGCTTGCATATTTCTCTGCAGAGCTTCCCCTACAGCTTTAGCGTGTATATTTACAAAACTCCTGAATCGGTCAATCTGCCGTGCCTTTTCATGAGACTTATGAGACTTATACTTCCTGGAGTAGACTGAAATTGCAAGCGTGGTTCTACCGCTGCAGACCACTAAGGCGGCCGAAAAAAACATTATTCAACCGGTAATGACTCATTTAATCATGTATAACAGTATGGAACTAATTGATTAACTGAAAAACGTTGCATAGTTTACCTTTAAACAGATTCAGAGTGGAGCGAAACCATCAGAGTGTGTCGGGTGTTCCAGAAAAAACAAACAAACAGATAGCCAGCTAGCATAAAGCCAACCAGACAGACTGTTAGCCAGCTAGCCTACCAGCCAGCTAACCAGCCAGACAGATAGCCAGATAGCCTACCAGCCAGATAGCCAGCTTGCCTACTAGCCAAACAGATAGCCAGCTAGCCTACCAGCCAAACAGATAGCCAGCTAGCATAAAGCCAGCTAACCAGACAGACAGTTAGCCAGCTAGCATAAAGCCAGCTAACCAGCCAAACAGATAGCCAGCTAGCATAAAGCCAGCTACTGTAACCAGACAGACTGTTAGCCAGCTAGCCTACCAGCCAGACAGATAGCCAGCTAGCCTTCTAGCCAGAGTGTGTGCATCCTCTGATGGAGTTCCTCCCTCCTCCAACAGCAGATAGACAGACAGACAAATAGACAGACAGACAGACAGAGAAACAGACAGATGGAGTTAAATGGATGTTGTTGTCCTGCAGTGTTGCGGGCGTCTGAGAGACAGATGGAGTTAAATGGATGTCGCTGTCCATATGTCCTGCAGTGTTGCGGGCGTCTGAGAGACAGATGGATTTAAATGGATGTTGTCGCCATATGTCCTGCAGTGTTGTTGTTGTCCATATGTCCTGCAGTGTTACGGGCGTCTGAGAGACAGGTGGAGTTAAATGGATGTTGTCGCCATATGTCCTGCAGTGTTGTTGTTGTCCATATGTCCTGCAGTGTTACGGGCGTCTGAGAGACAGGTGGAGTTAAATGGATGTTGTCGCCATATGTCCTGCAGTGTTGTTGTTGTCCATATGTCCTGCAGTGTTGTTGTTGTCCTTATGTCCTGCAGTGTTGTTGTTGTCCTTATGTCCTGCAGTGTTGTTGTTGTCCATATGTCCTGCAGTGTTGTTGTTGTCCTTATGTCCTGCAGTGTTGTTGTTGTCCTTATGTCCTGCAGTGTTGTTGTTGTCCATATGTCCTGCAGTGTTGTTGTTGTCCATAATGTCCTGCAGGGTTGTTGTTGTCCATGTGTCCTGCAGTGTTGTTGTTGTTGTTGTTGTCCATATGTCCTGCAGTGTCGCGGGCGTCTGAGTGGGAGCGCGTGCGTCCCGTCCTGCGCGTCCACAGGGGCAGCTTCCTGCTGCTGGAGTTCCTGCTGCTCATGGGCCTCAGCATGCTCCTGTGGCAGAGGTCAGGGGTCAACCACGTGCTCATCTTCCAGCTGGACCCCAGAGAGCACCTCACGCATCAGCACCTCCTGCAGGTGGACGTGTGTGTGTGTTGACAGATGTGTGTGTGTGTGTGTGTGTGATGATGCTGGTGTTGGTGCTGCAGTGTGTTGCCGTGTGTGTGTTAACGCGTGTGTGTGTGTGTGTGTGTTAATGTGTGTGTGTGTGTGTGTGTGTGTGTGTGTGTGTGTGTGTGTGTGTTGCAGGTGGCGGGGGCTCTGGCTGTGTGCTGGTGCTGCAGTGTGTTGGCGTGTGTGTGCCCCCCCCTGGTGAAGATGCCACTCCTCCTGCCCCCCCTGCTGCTCCACGGCCTCCTGCTGCTGCTGCTGCTAAACCCCGCCCCCTTCTGCTACGGACACGCCCACCGCTGGCTACGCCCCCTACTGGTAAGAGAGAGAGAGAGGGAGAGGGAGAGAGAGAGAGAGGGAGAGAGGGAGGGAAAGAGAGAGAGAGAGAGAGAGAGAGAGAGAGAGAGGGAGGGAGGGAATTGAGAGAGTGATCGAACTCCATGACTGCTCAAAGAAAACTAACAAAGAATTTGTAAAAAGCAACGCACAGAAAACTGATGTGCAACTCAAAGACTAAAAGAAAAAATGTCATAAACTCACTTAACTCCAGACTCATTTGATGTTCTCTTGGTAAACAAAGAGTTGTTGTATGTTCTGGAATTGGCTGCACCAGCGTGTCTGCCCGATGCCTCAGACTGATGGTGCAGAACTCTATGATGCCTCATCTTCATCTCTGATGCTCCAGATCTTTAGGATGCCTCATCTTCATCTCCGATACTCCAGATCTCTAGGATGCCTCATCTCTGATACTCCAGATCTCTAGGATGCCTCATCTTCATCTCTGATGCTCCAGAACTCTAGGATGCCTCATCTTCATCTCTGATGCTCCACAACTCTAGGATGCCTCATCTTCATCTCTGATGCTCCAGATCTTTAGGATGCCTCATCTTCATCTCTGATGCTCCAGATTGTTAGGATGCCTCATCTTCATCTCTGATGCTCCAGATTGTTAGGATGCCTCATCTTCATCTCTGATGGTGCAGATCTCTAGGATGCCTCATCTTCATCTCTGATGGTGCAGAACTCTAGGATGCCTCATCTTCATCTCTGATGCTCCAGAACTCTAGGATGCCTCATCTTCATCTCTGATACTCCAGGGGCCGGTTGCACCAACTGGTCTTTACTAAGTCTGGTCCTAACTGCTAAGTTGGTCTTTGTTAAGACCAGTCCTTAGAATTCAACTAAAGTCGGTTGCACCAGCAGAACTTGCGCCTGGTCTTAACTACGCCCGGTCTTAGCGATGCGCGTCCATGTGAATGCCTACGGAACAATGACAACTTGCCTGTTTTAAAGATTAGAACTCTATCTGCTGTCAATCACGTCCCCCGTTCGGAGGAAACCGCTGTTAAAGTGAATGACATGTAGCCTAATGCCTAATGCGTGGCACCTATTTAACTCGCTAAATAAATAACTTCACAATTACTGTAGTTCCTTCTCATTATGTCAAGAATAAGCAAAGGAGACGCATTATAGCTTTATCCTTTCAGAGATAAGGCTACCAATAGGCTGTGGCAGAACAACACTAACTGGTAGAAGCGTTATCTGCACTGTAAAATGCAAGTAAAAAGTTTATGTTATGTAAAGAGCTAGACCCATGGAATACGGAATAACGTCAGCCAACCAGCCACGTTGTGCTAGGAATGCCGTAACAGGTAGGCAATTATCTAACAAATGTAACGTTAGCTTACACGGTTTAGGCTATTTGTATGCACTAAACGTAATTGTAGGGCGGGCTAGATAGCCTATGCATCTTCAAATGTTTCCAAGTATGGTTATCCCTATTAGGAATGTACAATAAGCTGTTAATAAAGGTTTTTAATTCGTGAATGATACCGAAAGCCCCTCTAAATGATTGCCAGGCTGGCGTAGCGAAGTGTCAACCTAAAACAAATGCTAGCTGGCCAACAAGCGAGTATGGGTATAATAACAATGTAGTTTGCGCTGTAGAAACGACTGTGAGAAGTGCTCAAATGTTGGTCTTAAGAACTTACGCCTACTACTGAGTAGGCGTAAGATCTACGCCCGGTCTTAGCGAAAAGAATGCTTATGCCTAGATGGTGCAACTGGCGTATCTATCAGGTTGGACTTAGAACGCTGAGTTAAGACCGACGTAGCTTAAGACCGGGCGTAAGCATGTTGGTGCAACCGGCCCCAGATCTCTAGGATGCCTCATCTTCATCTCTGATAATCCAGATCTTTGGATGCCTCATCTTCATCTCTGATGCTCCAGATCTTTAGGATGCCTCATCTTCATCTCTGATGGTGCAGATCTCTAGGATGCCTCATCTTCATCTCTGGTGCTCAAGATCTCTAGGATGCCTCATCTTCATCTCTGATGCTCCAGATCTTTAGGATGCCTCATCTTCATCTCTGATGCTCCAGATCTGCTGCCCTCCTCAGCGTTGCTGCTGGGCGTTCTCCTGGGCCTGCTGGGTTCTGCTGCTGGGCGTTCTCCTGATCTGCTGGGTTCTGCTGCTGGGCGTTCTCCTGATCTGCTGGGTTCTGCTGCTGGGCGTTCTGATCTGCTGGGTTCTGCTGCTGGGCGTTCTCCTGGGCCTGCTGGGTTCCTCAGCGTTCTCCTGGGCCTGCTGGGTTCCTCAGCGTTCTCCTGGGCCTGCTGGGTTCCGTCCCTCCCTGACTGACCGCTGCCGTAGCGCTTAGCTGGTGTATCTAAATCGACTCATCAAAAGCATGAGTGACACTGATGCTGGTGGTCCACTGAGTGTGCCTGGACGGAGAAGAGCCTGAGGCCAACACACACTCTTTACTGCCCCTGAGTGGACAACACACACTCTTTACTGCCCCTGAGTGGACAACACACACTCTTTACTGCCCTGAGTGGACAACACACACTCTTTACTGCCCCTGAGTGGACAACACACACTCTTTACTGCCCTGAGTGGACAACACACACTCTTGTGCTGCAGCCTATTGCACTGCCCTGAGTGGACAACACACACTCTTGTGCTGCAGCCTCTTGCACTGCCCTGAGTGGACAACACACACTCTTGCCTATTCCCTGCCCCTGAGTGGACAGAGTTTAACGAGGCCCGGGGCTTGAGTCATTCCTGCAAATGAGACGAGTTATTCCAGCTGTCTGCACTCTCATGTGTTCCAACTGATGTCTCCTCTTCTCCTCTCTCCTCTCCTCTTCTCCTCACCTCTCCTCCTCTCTTCTCCTCTCCTCTCCTCCTCTCTTCTCCTCTCACCTCTTGTCCTCTCCTCCTCTCTCCTCTCCTCCTTACCCCTCTTCCTCTCTCCTCTCCTCGTCTTTCCTCTTCTCCTCTCCTCTCTTCACCTCTTCTCCTGTCCTCTCCTCACCTCTTCTCCTCTCCTCCTCTCCTCTCCTCACCTCTTCTCCTCTCTCCACCTCTCTTCCCCTCCTCACCTCTTTTCCTCTCTCCTCTCTCCACCTCTCTTCCCCTCCTCTCCTCCTTTCCTCTTCTCCTCTCCTCTCCTCTCTTCACCTCTTCTCCTGTCCTCTCCTCACCTCTTTTCCTCTCCTCCTTTCCTCTTCTCCTCTCCTCTCCTCTCTTCACCTCTCCTCCTCTCCTCTCCTCACCTCTTCTCCTCTCTCCACCTCTCTTCCCCTCCTCACCTCTTTTCCTCTTTCCTCTTCTCACCTCTTCTCCTCTCTCCTCTCTCCACCTCTCTTCCCCTCCTCTCCTCCTTTCCTCTCCTCTCCTCTCCTCCTTTCCCCTCCTCTCCTCCTTTCCTCTCCTCTCCTCTCCTCACCTCTCTTCCCCTCCTCTCCTCCTTTCCTCTCCTCTCCTCACCTCTCTTCCTCTCCTCTCCTCTCCTCCTCTCCACCTCTCTCCGCTCTCCTCCCTCTCCTCTCCTCAGCTGCGGGTGTTCTCTGCTCCTCTGTGGCCCGTGGCGTTTGCGGACTGCTGGCTCGCTGACCAGCTCAACAGTCTCAGCCCCCTGCTCCTGGACCTGTGGCATCTGCTCTGTTCCTATAGCAACCAGGGAGCTGGAGAGGGCGGGCTGACACCAGGCCATCATGCCCCTGGTGAGCAGTCAATCATAGTACAGTTATAACTAGTCATAGTACAGTTATACACAGTCATAGTGCAGTTATACACAGTCATAGTGCAGTTATACACAGTCATAGTGCAGTTATGCACAGTTAGTACAGTTATACACAGTTAGTACAGTTATACAGTAACAGTACAGTTATACAGTCATAGTGTTTGTGTTTGTGTTGCTGAGTTCAGTTACTCTAATGTGTGTTTGTTGTTGAGTTCAGTTACTCTAATGTGTGTTTGTTGTTGAGTTCAGTTACCCTAATGTGTGTTTGTTGTTGAGTTCAGTGTTGTTTGTGGTCCAGAGCAGCTGAGTTCAGTTACTCTAATGTGTGTTTGCTGTTGAGTTCAGTGTTGTTTGTGGTCCAGAGCAGGTGAGTTGTAGTCAGTCATCTCTGTCGGGTCCTGCGCTGGTGTTTGTGTTATTGTTGTTGTTGTTGTTGTTGTTGTTGTGTGGTCCAGAGCAGGCCAGCTGTGGTCAGTCCTCCCTGACGGCGACGTGTCTGATCCAGTGCTTCCCCCCCTGGCTGCGTCTCGCTCAGTGTCTGCGGCAGTTCTGGGACAGCAGGGACGCCGTCCACCTCCTCAACGCCGGCAAATACGCCACCGTCTTCCTCATGGTCCTGTTCGCCGGACTCTACAACAGAGCCAGAGGTGAGTGCAGCCTCTACACTCATTACAGGATTATAGTTATCACACTATTACAGGATTATAGTTATCACACTATTGCAGGATTATAGTTATCACACTATCACACTATTGCAGGATTATAGTTATCACACTATTACACTATTGCAGGATTATAGTTATCACACTATTACAGGATTATAGTTATCACACTATTACACTATTACACTATTGCAGGATTATAGTTATCACACTATCACACTATTGCAGGATTATAGTTATCACACTATTACACTATTGCAGGATTATAGTTATCACACTATTACACTATTGCAGGATTATAGTTATTACACTATCACACTATTGCAGGATTATAGTTATCACACTATTGCAGGATTATAGTTATCACACTATTACACTATTGCAGGATTATAGTCATCACACTATCACACTATTACAGGATTATAGTTATCACACTATTACACTATTGCAGGATTATAGTTATCACACTATTACACTATTACAGGATTATAGTTATCACACTATTGCAGGATTATAGTTATCACACTATTACACTATTACAGGATTATAGTTATCACACTATTACAGGATTATAGTTATCACACTATTACACTATTGCAGGATTATAGTTATCACACTATTACACTATTGCAGGATTATAGTTATCACACTATCACACTATTACAGGATTACAGTTATCACACTATCACACTATTGCAGGATTATAGTTATCACACTATTACACTATTGCAGGATTATAGTTATCACACTATTGCAGGATTATAGTTATCACACTATTACAGGATTACAGGATTATAGTTATCACACTATTGCAGGATTATAGTTATCACACTATTGCAGGATTATAGTTATCACACTATTGCAGGATTATAGTTATCACACTATCACACTATTGCAGGATTATAGTTATCACACTATTGCAGGATTATAGTTATCACACTATTACACTATTACAGGATTATAGTTATCACACTATTGCAGGATTATAGTTATCACACTATTACACTATTACAGGATTATAGTTATCACACTATTACACTATTACAGGATTATAGTTATCACACTATTGCAGGATTATAGTTATCACACTATCACACTATCACACTATTACCTACAGTTATCATAGTGTTGCAGTACTACTGTAGTGTGTGTGCACGTACAGGATGGGTGTGTGTGCATTGATCATATGAGTTCATTTGCATGCATA
This sequence comes from Sardina pilchardus, assembly GCF_963854185.1. Taxonomy (NCBI): domain Eukaryota; kingdom Metazoa; phylum Chordata; class Actinopteri; order Clupeiformes; family Clupeidae; genus Sardina; species Sardina pilchardus. The sequence goes on along the minus strand of NC_085001.1, from coordinate 1,383,259 downwards.
TTAAGTGTATGCGTGTGTGTGTGTGTGTGTGTGTGTGTGTGCGCGCGCGCGCGTGTGTGTGTGTGTGTGTGTGTGTGTGTGTGTGTGTGTGTGTGTGTGTGTGTGTGTGTGTGTGTGTGTGTACTGCAGCACAACCAGGCTGGGTGTGGGAGGTGAATGTGTGTGTGTACCTGTGGGCTGTGTCCACCTGCTTCAGTGTGCTGGTGTGTGTGAGCTGGGACCTGCGCATGGACTGGACCCTACTGCAGGGCCACGGACTCCTGAGGAGAGAGCTGCTCTACACGCACGAGGTGCACACACACACTCACACACACACACACACACACACACACACACACACACACACACATGCTGTCTCTCTGTGTCTCTCATGTTAAGGTGTGTGTGTTTGTGTGTGAGTGGACGTGGCGCTGTACTATGGCGCTATGCTGCTGGACGTGGTGCTGCGTGTGTGTTGGGCGGTCAACATCCTGCACACACACATACACACACACACTGTCTCTCTCATGCTGTGTGTGTGTGTGTGTGTGTGTGTGTGTGTGTGTGTGTGTGTGTGTGTGTGTGTGTGTGTGTGTGTGTGTTGGCCAGGCGCTGTACTATGGCGCTATGCTGCTGGACGTGCTGCTGCGTGTGTGTTGGGCGGTCAACATCCTGCTGGCCCAGATGAGAGACTCTGCAGCTGCAGCCGCCGTCAGCAGTGTACTCACCCCTCTGGAAGTGCTCAGGTACCTACACACACACACACACACACACACACACACACACACACACACACCCCTCTGGAGGTGCTCAGGTACACACACACACACACACACACCCCTCTGGAGGTGCTCAGGTACCTACACACACACACACACACACACACACACACACACACACACACACACACCATATAACACACACACACACACACACCATATAGCACACGCACACACACCATATAACACACACACACACACACACACACACACACACACACACACACACACACACACACACACACACACACACACTCACACACACACCATATAACACACACACACACCTTTATAGACACACACACACACACACACTCACACACACACCTTTATAGACACACACACACACACACAAACACACACCTTTATACACACACATCATATAGCACACACACACACACACACACACACATACATAACATAGCACACACACACCTTTACACACACACACACACCATCTTCTAAACCCAAATCATCTTACAAACCCACAAGATGTTCCAAGGTCACGTCATATTTCTGATCCCAGCAGCACTATCTGGCATCTGATTATATATAGTGAAGACTGATAACATATGTTATATATAGTGGAGACTCTTCTTAAACATACAGTATATTATATATAGTGGAGAATCCTCTGATCACATATATATATTATATATAGTGGAGACTCTTCTGATAACATACAGTATATTATATATAGTGGAGAATCCTCTGATCACATATATATTATATATAGTGGAGACTCTTCTGATAACATATATATTATATATAGCGGAGACTGATAACATATGATATATAGTGGAGACTGCTCTGATAACATATATATTATATAGTGGAGACTGCTCTGATAACATATTATTATATATAGCGGAGACTGCTCTGATATCACACATAATCAGATACCGGACATTGCTAGTAATGAATAGAACTAGATGTATGGGCACTAGCAGCAGTAATGGCTGCAGTTGTAGTAATGGTGGTAAGGACCTTAGATATGGTAAGGACTATAGCATCAATTATTACAGCGTGTGCATTGTGGGCAGGCGCTTATGCTGCCGTAGTTGTCCATTCAGACGGTGTGAGGTATGGCAAGAGAATGAGCTATTGTACTTTCCCTCCAGACTGTGTGCAGAAAATATATTTGATCCTCCAGACAGAGTGCGTGTGTGGAATACTTCAGTCTGTTACGATGCTGTATGTGTGTATGCGGGTGTGGAATACTTCAGTCTGTTACGATGGTGTGTGTGTGTGTGTGTGTGTGTGTGTGTGTGTGTGTGTGTGTGTGTGTGATGCATTTGTCACTTCAGATGTGTCTGTATGGAATAAATCTGTTTCTTTAGACCCACTCCTCTGATGGTGCGTGTATATGTGGGATATATTTGCCCCTTCGGATGTGTGTGTGTGTGTGTGTGTGCGTGCGTGTGTGTGCGTGTGTGTCTGTCTGTCTGCATGTCTGCGTGCGTGTATGTGTGTATGTGTGTGTGCGTGCGTGCGTGCGTGCGTGCGTGCGTGCGTGCGTGCGTGCGTGCGTGCGTGCGCACATGTGTGTGTGTGTGCGTGCGTGTGTTTGTGTGTGTGTGTGTGTGTGTGTGTGTGTTATCTGTTCCTGGGTCCAGGCGGTGTGTGTGGAACATGTTCCGTCTGGAGAGCGAGCAGCTGAGGAACTGTGAGCTGATGCGCGCCGTCAGAGACGTCCACTTCCCACAATCCTGTGCGTGTCTGCCCGAGCACGTCCTGCGGGAGTGGACGCAGAACCAGAACCAGGAGACGGGCCCGGGTCATCAGAACCAGCACCAGGAGAACCAGGAGAACCAGGAGGAGACGGGCCCGGGGTGTCAGAGTCAGCCCCAGTCCTGCACACACCTCCTACTCACCTGTTGGGGCAGGTAAAGCCCCAGTCCTGCACACACCTCCTACACACCTGTTGGGGCAGGTAAAGCCCCAGTCCTGCACACACCTCCTACACACCTGTTGGGGCAGGTAAAGCCCCAGTCCTGCACACACCTCCTACTCACCTGTTGGAGCAGGTAAAGCCCCAGAACTCTGAGACCGTGCGCACACCAACTCACCTGTTTGGAGCTGAATCAACTCACCTGTTTGGAGCTGAATCTGAATCTACAAGATCACATACTGTACATTATAATGCTTTACAACTCACTTACCTGTGCTGTGTGTAGAATGCACCAACCCAGTGTGTGTGCGTGTGTGTGTGTGTGTGTGTGAGTGTCTCTGTGTGTGTGTGTGTGTGTGTCCAGCTGCCTGTGGTGGTCTAGCTTGGAGTCAGCTATGGTTTGTATCACTGCAGGTGCTACAGTGTGATGCAGTTGGATAGTTTGCCCACAGAGAGCTTACTGGCCATCTGTTGACATTCCAGCTCAGTATGGAACATTGCTGCTGAACAATTACGGAATATCTTAACCATACAATGTGGATAACAGTGTCAACAGATAGCTTGTTGATAAGCTATCTGCATCTGTATCTGCAGATAGTCTAAAGGGTACTATCTAAGTAAAGTGTGGCCTAACATTTTTGTTGTTGACACTGTTGTTATCATTCTATTGTTTTGTTCGGCTTCGTTTCCCCCCCTTAGTTCCAACAACAGCACGCTTTGCAGAGACATTCAGCCTGAACCACATTCTCCCTGCAGAGTTGTATGCTGAAGTTACATACAACTTTCTGTTGTTACGTTTCTACTCACTACCAGCGGAGAAACACTCTTTTGCTTTTCTTATACAGTGTCAAAAAGAATGTAAATGAACAATAAGTCTCAAGATTCTTTACGGAGCCCCTGAGTCTCAAATCCCCACGTCATTTAGCCTGAACCCCACATGCAGTTTAGCCTGAACTCCCCATGTAATTTAGCTTGAACTCCCCACGTCATTTAGCCTGAACTCCCCACGTCATTTAGCCTGAACTCCCCACGTCATTTAGCCTGAACTCCCCACGTCATTTAGCCTGAACTCCTCACGTCATTTAGCCTGAACTCCCCATGTAATGTAGCCTGAACTCCTCATGTAATGTAGCCTGAACTCCTCACGTCATTTAGCCTGAACTCCCCACGTCATTTAGCCTGAACTCCCCACGTCATTTAGCCTGAACTCCCCACGTCATTTAGCCTGAACTCCCCACGTCATTTAGCCTGAACTCCTCATGCAGTTTAGCCTGAACTCCCCATGTAATGTAGCCTGAACTCCTCATGTAATGTAGCCTGAACAGATGTAATGTAGCCTGAACTCCTCATGTAATTTAGCCTGAACTCCTCATGTAATGTAGCCTGAACTCCACATGTAATTTAGCCTGAACAGATGTCATTTAGCCTGAACAGATGTCATTTAGCCTGAACTCCACATGTAATTTAGCCTGAACAGATGTCATTTAGCCTGAGCTTCACATGTAGCAGAGTGGTTGTTGTCTGTTGTTGTCACTGGTTTGTCATTCTATTCTGTAACTGCGCTGTAACTGTGCTTTTGTTGTTCGGCCCTACAGAGTTACCGGCGCAGCTGTATCAGCGGAGGAGAGATCGCGAGAGGACAGTGAACCAACATGGATAGAGAAGAAGATGTTGGACACGCCAAGAGTTGAAAATGACCGTCAGAACCGTGACATGAAATGTGCTATGCTGTGACTGTTGACCGCTGAAGAACTACAAGATTGGAATGAACACTGTTTTGATTCTGTGTAAATCTGCTGTGAAATATAACTTGGTGTTTGCCGTACTGTGACTGTTAGCTCTTCTGTGAGGTGTGTTGGAATATTTTTGTTACCAGTGCCATAACCAAGGATGTGTGAGGTGTGTTGGATATCTTTGTTAGTGATGGCATAACCAGGGATATGAGGTGGTGTGTTAGAATATCTTTGTTAGCGGTAGCATAACCAGGGGATATGTGTGAGGTGGTGTGTTAGAATATCTTTGTTAGCGGTAGCATAACCAGGGATATGTGTGAGGTGTGTTAGAATATCTTTGTTAGCGGTAGCATAACCAGGGGGATATGTGTGGGGTGTGTTAGAATATCTTTGTCACCGGTGGCATAAGCAGGCAGAGAACACAGACACTGAGGCTGAGATGGAAACAGAAACTGAGACTTTATTCCACACAGCAGGGGGACTGACAGTGATCATCCGACACAACACACCCCACACCACACCTCTACACCACTGCAGTGATCATCCGACACAACACACCACTGCAGTTATACAGTGATCATCCGACACAACACACCCCTACACCCCACCCCACACCCCTACACCCCACCCCACACCACACCTCTACACCACTGCAGTTATACAGTGATCACCCCACACAACAGCCCACACCACTGCAGTTGCAGTGACCATATAAAACCCCTACAGCCCCCCTGCACAACACAGTCCATCCCCAGGGGACTACCGTACCGTACGACTCCAGCCCCCACTCCAGGCCTGGCCCCTGATCTGTTCTAGAGTTCTAGAGCTGTTCTAGAGTTCTAGAGCTGACCCAGAACCCCACCTGATGTTCTACAACACCAACCTGGCAACCTGATGTGGCTCTGATGTGGAGTGGACCTGGAATCTATCGGCCCTCCACAGAGGCGGTTCTGTCACCAGTCCAGCCCCTCTATGAGCTGGGTCTGAGGCCGACCCGGCCCAATTCAGCGGTCTGGACCTCCTGGTTGGTGAGCGTTCTGAAACTAGTCTGCTGTGATGCCCTCCGTGGTCACGCTGCTCCCGGGATACATGAATACTGAGTAGATTGACACGAGGCCCGTCTGTAGAAAAGCACACCGAAAGCGAAAAGACTGCAGCTGGAGCAGCTCTGTAACCCCGCCCCCCTCTCACTCACTCCTCCTGATAGTCGTCAGCAGCTTCCCAAACCCATCCACTAACAGCTGGCGGTTTATGTTTTAAGAACACATCTTTGTGTAGCAAAATTATATGTCCCTTGTCAGTTTAAAGCAGTTTTCCATGCAAGTAGTCCAGGTTCCATTGGTTGACTAAATAGGTTCTGAGAGCGCTTTTCCGAGTAGGACTGCAAGAGCTTCACATGCATCTGCACCACCTGCGCAAGCAGTCAGGGAGTGTGTGTGTGTGTGTGTGTGTCTGTGAGAGAAGGAGGGAGAAGGAGAGGGGGAGAGTGTGTGTGTGTGTGTGTGTGAGAGAGAGAGAGAAAGAGAGTTTGTGTGTATGTGATAGAGAGAGAGTTTGTGAGTGTGTGTGAGAGAGAGAGAAAGAGAGAGTTTGTGAGTGTGTGGGAGAGAGAGAAAGAAAGAGTGTGTGTGTGGGAGAGAGAAAGAGAGTCTGTGTGTGTGAGAGAGAGAGAAAGAGAGAGAGAGTGTGTGTGAGTGAGCATGTCTTCCTGTGTGTGTGTGTGAGTGAGTGAGCATGTCTTCCTGTGTGTGTGTGTGTTGTGATGCTAAATGACAGCATATTGGAGTGGTACAGCAGCTCTATGCCATTGTATGTTAACTGCGGTTACTTTACAGTGTTGATCTGGTCAGGGACGTACTGGAGCTTCTGAATGTCCTGCAGTGTTGATCTGGAGCTTCTGAATGTCCTGCAGTGTTGATCTGGAGCTTCTGAATGTCCTGCAGTGTTGATCTGGAGCTTCTGAATGTCCTGCAGTGTTGATTGCGCGGCTCTGCACACGTTTCTCTGACATTAGCGGCGCGGCTGAAGAGCAGTGGGGGGGGGGGGGGGGGGGGGTTCATGAAGGAGGTCAGAGGTCAAAGGTCGGGGTTAAGGAAGGGGGGGGGGCACAGTTCACTGTTCCTCGGGGAGGGCCTTCTCCGCGGGCTGCTGGTCGCCGCTGTGTGCCTTTGCTGGAGGGGAGGAGGAGCTGGGGGCGTCGGCCTTCTTGTTGCCGTGGTGAATGTTGAGCACGCCCCTCTCGGCAGGCTCCGGGCGGCTCCTGGCCTCGTCCGAGTCCTCTCGGCCTTTCACCGCCTCGCCGCCGTCCTGCTCGCCGGCCGCCGCCGCAGCCTTGGCGTCCTGCTGACCCGCGGGGAAGTGGCCGAGAGTTCTGAGCGGGTCGCGCGCGTCTCCGTACAGGTGCGGCTCCACCTGCAGGCTGGCCGTGGTCAGGTGCTTAAACTCGGCCTCGAAGGGGAAGGTGGTGCTCGCGGCGGGGGCCTGGTTGGTGTCGGCCGCCCCCCCCACCACCACGGCGCTGCGGTACGCCTCCATGGCCTCGGGCAGCATGGACTTGATCTTGGGCAGCCAGCGCTTGCGCACGCGCCGCGCGTTAGTGCACATGTCCGCCGCGATCACGTTCATCTCGCTCTCCTTGAAGTTGGGAGCGAAGTTCTGACAGTACACTGAAGAGCAAAAGAGGAGCACAGAGAGCAAAGGGGAAGAATAGTTTGGAGTGAAACACAATACTTGACTGTCATCTGAAATGAGCCAAAATAAGGCACTAGACTGTTTGCTTTTGACCTGACCACTGAAGTATACTGATAGGCTACGGGGAGTTCAGATGCAAAAGGCAACGCCACCAAATGAATGCTATCCACAATACTATACAGTCAGTAATCAAATCATTTCACTTCAAAAGCTGCTAAATTCCAGCCTCTTCCTGGTCTGAAATATCAATTTGTAGGCAAAAACCTATAGGAGCCTGATAAAAATGCTCGTTTAAAAGAAAAGTGGTAAGATGAATTTAGAGGGGGTTGCATCTGAACTCTCTGCATTTTTTATTTCTTGAGCTATCAGCTACAACTTAAAGAAATGACACAATATTTGACACCTGAACTCATGCTAGTTTATCAGTTAGCTCAGGAACATCGCCCAGATACTCACGCTTAACAGTGTTCAGAATGCGGCTGTCCAAGGGCTTCCTACTTGGGTCACAGTTCGACGAGCGGATCCCAGTTCCGCAGCTGTCTGCTAGTGTATTCCTGCAATTACAGTACCTCAGTCAGCCACTGGAGGGCGCATACAATATTTAGTGTTCACATGCGGTATCAAAACAGCTTCAGAGAAACGCGAGATGTTTGTTTCTGTCTATGTCAGGATACGTTGTCAAACGTGCAGCATTGGCACAGTTACAGTGCTACGTGGCTCTCCATGACCAAACAGCAGTGGATGAAAAGGAAAAGGAAGAGAACTGTGAGCCGTTCTTAATGAAAGAGAGCTCGTGGTTTTACCGACCTGTCGAAGAAGGCAGCGAGGAGGCGCCGCAGCAGCACTTTGTGTTTGATTCCCGCGCACAGGTGACAGTTCATCAGCTGTCCTCGCGTCATAAACACACCGGAGCCTGAGGCGGAGACACAGACAGACACGGAGACGCAGACGCCATTTAACCGTCACACAAATCTCTTTTTTTTTTTTTTTTTTCCTCACGGAGCTACTCAGAGCACTGTCAAGCCCAGCCCTCCTCTGCTAAGCTGAACCAGCACAGCAGCCTGTTCTGACTGCATTCATCATTGAGACAGAATCAGATAGCCTAGCTGCCCTGCTACTGAGCTGCTCTCTGCATCTCACAGCTCCAGTGGACTATTCTACTGCTGTGAGGGAAGCTATCTGTGACTGTAGCCTAGCCATGGTGTCAAGTCTAAGGGAAGCTATCTGTGACTGTAGCCTAGCCTGGTGTCCGGTCTGAGGGAAGCTATCTGTGACTGTAGCCTAGCCATGGTGTCCGGTCTGAGGGAAGCTATCTGTGACTGTAGCCTAGCCATGGTGTCCAGTCTGAGGCACTGATAGATCTGCTTACCTGTGATGAGCGCCAGTCTCTTGCCCGGGTCGCCCTCGGTGTAGAGGGCAGGGTGGCAGCGGTAGCCGATCTGCTTACCTGCGATGAGCTCCAGTCTCTCGCCCGGGTCGCCCTCGGTGTAGAGGGCAGGGTGGCAGCGGTAGCCGATCTGGCTGATCAGACTGGCGGGCAGCGCCTCGCGGTCACCACCCAGCAGCACACAGTAGCGGCTCTCCAGGGACACCGGGATGGACGACAGCTCCATCTTGTCCTGCACTGGAACACGGATGGAGGGATGGACGGAGGGATGGAGGGATGGAGGGATGGATGGATGGATGGAGGGATGGATGGAGGGATGGATGGATGGATGGAGGGATGGATGGATGGATGGAGGGATGGATGGATGGATGGAGGGATGGATGGATGGATGGAGGGATGGGAATGTGAGGGGAGAGAGAGAGGACATTTGAAGTGGGGGGGTCACACAAGGATGGCAGACATGACAGTAGAGAGAGTGGCAAGACACGTCATTTCAGGTGGACACAAGAGCGTGAGGGCACAGCTGGCGTATGATACAGTACATGCAGCTATAATCTATAGAGCAACACGTACACATGATACAATACGCACTATGGATCTCTAGAGCAACATAAAGCCTCAGCACACTGAGACACGTACTGGCGTAGGGGTTGATGGAGTAGCCGTAGACATGATACAGTACGCATATGGATCTATAGATTAACATAAAGCACACGTACTGGTGTAGGGGTTGATGGAGCACACGTGAGACCTATAGGATCTATAGATGAACATAAAGCACACGTACTGGCGTAGGGGTTGATGGAGTAGCCGTACACATGATAAAGTATAGGATCTATAGATTAACGTACTGGCGTAGGGGTTGATGGAGTAGCCGTACACATGATACAGTATAGGATCTATAGATTAACGTACTGGCGTAGGGGTTGATGGAGTAGCCGTAGACATGATAAAGTATAGGATCTATAGATTAACGTACTGGCGTAGGGGTTGATGGAGTAGCCGTACACATGATAAAGTATAGGATCTATAGATTAACGTACTGGCGTAGGGGTTGATGGAGTAGCCGTAGACATGATACAGTACGCACACATGATACTATAGGATCTATAGATTAACGTACTGGCGTAGGGGTTGATGGAGTAGCCGTAGAGCTTCTTGGCGCCGGGCAGCGCGTCGTAGGCGTCCTCCTCCGGGTCCTCGTCCTCGTTCTGGTGTGACGTGGGGCTGTCGGTGGCGGGCAGGCTGGACGCGCCGGGGCTCGTGTTCTCGCCGGCCACCAGGTCGTACGGGTACACGCCCAAGAGCCCTCCGTTGGCGCCCACGCCGCTGTAGAAGAGGGCACTGCCCCGGGGCATCATGCCCCTGGAGCCATTGCCCCCCGCCCCCCCCCTGCCCTCGCCACCCCCGCCTCCGTCCCCCCCCCCCGGCCGGGCCTCCTCGCTCTGCGAGCACAGCGGCGTCTCCACCTTCTCCTGCTTGATGTGGCAGGCGGGCACGGGCGGCGGGTGCTGGTGGTCGGGCAGCGGAGGCGGGCTGTGCCCTGCGGAGTCGTCTCCGGCGGGCGTCTGGGAGTCGCAGTAGGGCGGCGCGTTGGCCTTGAACATCAGGTCCATGCCGCGCTCCACGATGTTCTGGATCTGCAGGTAGCCGGCCGTGTACATGACCATCAGCTGGTCGCTGGCCGACACGGTCATCTTGCCCGTGTAGCAGAAGGACAGGATCTGCTGGAAGCAGGACGCCGTGACGGACGATGGCAGCTCGAAGAGCGCCTGCCCGCTGCCGCTGAACAGGTCGCGGAAGTAGAGGCTACTAGCGGCCAGCACGGCGCGGTGGGCCTTGAAGGCCTGACCGTTCACCATGATGGCCACGTCACAGTGCTGGCCCAGGAGACGCTGCTCGTTCAGGCTGTCCAGCACGGCGCTGCCGAAGTTGGGGATCTCCATGTGCAGGAGGTGAGACATGGTGGTCAAGTGGGGCTCTCCTCGGGACTCTCCTCGGCAAAACTCTCCGCACGCTCAGCCCACGATCACAACCTGTTGAGCAGCGGGCATCTGAGACGCGGCAGGAACAACAACACACGGCCGCCAGGACGGAGGACAGGAAGAGGGGGAGCACAAGAGAGGAGGAGAGAAGAGGAGAGAAGACATCAGAACAAGTTCAGAGCAGTGTGTCTTTAACAGACTCCTGGAGCCAGACACAAGGTTGAAATATTCATGCTATATCTGGAATCGGACGAGAGAAAAGAGCTCTCACTTTCCCTCTCTTTCTGTCAGGCTCTCTCTCTTTCTCTCCTTTTCTCTCTCTCTCTCCCTCTTTCGCTCTCGCTCTCGCTCCCTCTCTCTCTCTCTCCCTCACTCTCTCCCCCTCTCTCTCTCCCTGTCTTCCGCTGGTACAGCTAGTCAGCGCTGCACTAGGCTTGAGAGGAGACTCTCCTGCTCGGATGCTAAGTACCTGGACAGAGCGTCGGCACAAGAGCGCGGCGTCCGGAGCTAGCGCCGGGTCTGACCTTTATCGTGGGCGGTGTCCTGGACGCTGCTGGCGGTGCTGGCGGACGCAGAACTCCTCGCCTCGACGGATCTGCAGAGGTGGCCGAGCCGGCATCTCACCGCTCCATCGCAACGCTGCAGACTCAGCCTGGGAGAGCCAAGCAGCCCGCCGCTCTGAGTGTGAGTGTGTGAGAGTGTGTGTGTGTGTGTGTGTGTGTGCGTCTGTGTCTGTGTGTGTGCGTGCGTGCGTTTGCCTGCGTGTCTCTCTCGCTCTCTCTCTCTCTCTCTCTGTGTGTGTGTGTGTGTGTGTGTGTGTGTGTGTGCAATCGATGCAACATCTACAGTATGTAACAGGGAGGGAGAGAGGCTATAGGCACAGACATAGAGCAGGGGGAGGGGAGGGTGTGAGACTGAGGGAAAGTCATCTAAGGACACGAGAGAGCGAGAGAGAGAGAGAGGGAGGGAGAGAGAGAGAGAGAGAGAGAGGGAGAGAGAGAGAGAGATGATGCGGATAAGTGCTCCTGCAGAGACTAAATGTGTGCATGTACCATGGAGACAGAGGAGACGGAGGGAGGGAGGGAGGGAGACGCAGAGAGAGAAAAGAGGGAGAGACAAAGACAGAGAGATCGTCGTCTCTCAGCCATCACGCAGATGAGGAACAATGCCCCCCCCTCCCCCCCCCCCCCACACACACAGTCAGCTCGTCCAGGAAAAACGCGTCTGTGTGCTAACGCACCAGCCGTCTCTCTCTCCCTCCCTCTCTCTCTCTCTCTCTCTCTCTGTCTTTCTCTCTTTCTCTCACCCTCTCTCTCTTTCACACTCTCCCTCTCTCTGTCTTTCTCTCCCTCTCTCTGTCTTTCTCTCTCTCTCTCTGTCTTTCTCTCCCGTTCTCTGGGCGCGCTCAGATGCCTGCCATGCCACTCACGTAAGAGTATTTACATTGAGGGCAGACAGAGCGTCTGTGCCAGAACAGCAACGCTGCAATGCAGTCCCTGTCACAGACTGGCATGCTCGCTACACAACAGAGGCTGCATACTGAGTGAGTGTGCTTGCGCGCGCGCTCTGGAGACACAGACACACAGAGCCAGACTGAGAAGCCCCTCAGCAAGGAGAGAGCAACTTCAGCACCACGCCAGCCCACTGCTCACTCACACAACTCACACAACTCACTAACTCACTAACTAACTCACTAACTAACTAACTCAATAACTAACTAACTCACTAACTAACTAACTAACTCAGTCACCAAACTGGGACAACCCACCCAACGTGTCATTACTCCCCTCACTCAGATGCCCACAACAGTGTCCACATGTTCACTCGTCATTGATACTTATGACAAACACAGAACACTGGTACTAGTATAACTAGTACAATAGCTTATAAACAGATAGATACTACTACAATAGCTTACAGTACGTTTGATAAACATAAGCTAGATAACTAGCACAATAGCTTTACATACCTTACATATGATAAACATGAGCTACTGTAGGCAACTAGTACAAAATCTCAACTGAATTCCAACAGAATTCCATTTTCTGATGACACATCACCAATTCAGAAGACTAACTCATGAACTTCACCTACTCAGAGAATATCACGATCACTTCAGGTAAGCAGATCAGCTCACATGACAGACTCCTTCAAATGTGAATGTAGAATTTCTAGGATGTGTTCTATATAGCTTAATAGCTTTATAGACCACTGACATGTCGAATCACTGCTATCCTCCTCTGAAGTGCTGAAGTTTGTCATGATGGTTTGCTGTGCTGATCTCTTCATGGGACTACAGGCAGCATAGAGCACTATAGAGCACAGCATAGAGCACAGCATAGAGCACAGCATAGAGCACAGCATAGAGCACTATAGAGCACAGCATAGAGCACTATAGAGCACAGCATAGAGCACAGCATAGAGCACAGCATAGAGCACAGCATAGAGCACTATAGAGCACAGCATAGAGCACTATAGAGCACTATAGAGCACAGCATAGAGCACTATAGAGCACAGCATAGAGCACTATAGAGCACAGCATAGAGCACTATAGAGCGCAGCATAGAGCACTATAGAGCACTATAGAGCACAGCATAGAGCACTATAGAGCACAGCATAGAGCACTATAGAGCACTATAGAGCACAGCATAGAGCACTATAGAGCACAGCATAGAGCACTATAGAGCGCAGCATAGAGCACTATAGAGCACTATAGAGCACAGCATAGAGCACTATAGAGCACAGCATAGAGCACAGCATAGAGCACTATAGAGCACTATAGAGCACAGCATAGAGCACTATAGAGCACTATAGAGCGCAGCATAGAGCACAGCATAGAGCACAGCATAGAGCACTATAGAGCACAGCATAGAGCACTATAGAGCACAGCATAGAGCACTATAGAGCGCAGCATAGAGCACAGCATAGAGCACTATAGAGCGCAGCATAGAGCACAGCATAGAGCACAGCATAGAGCACTATAGAGCACTATAGAGCACTATAGAGCACTATAGAGCACAGCATAGAGCACTATAGAGCACAGCATAGAGCACTATAGAGCACAGCATAGAGCACAGCATAGAGCACAGCATAGAGCACTATAGAGCACAGCATAGAGCACAGCATAGAGCACAGCATAGATCACTATAGAGCACAGCATAGAGCACAGCATAGAGCACAGCATAGAGCACAGCATAGATCACTATAGAGCACAGCATAGAGCACTATAGAGCACTATAGAGCGCAGCATAGAGCACTATAGAGCACTATAGAGCACAGCATAGAGCACTATAGAGCGCAGCATAGCGCACTATTAGAGCACAGCATAGAGCGCGATCTCTTCATGGGACTACGGGCAGCATAGAGCACTATAGAGCACAGCATAGAGCACAGCATAGAGCACTATAGAGCGCAATCTCTTCATGGGACTACGGGTAGCATAGCGCACTATAGAGCATGATCACTTGATCCTCTCCAGCCCCCAGAGAGCTGATCACACTGATTGGGTTCCCTGAAACACTCATATGAATTTGCCCGTTCTCTTCCCGCTGCTGTGTAATATCTCAGATGATTCTGTCAGTCGTCCCAGCCCAGGATTTACCACTGCTCAAACGTGTGTGTGTGTGTGTGTGTGTGTGTGTGTGTGTGTGTGTGTGTGTGTGTGTGTGTGTGGGACAGACATCAGGCGGAGGAGGGGGGCTGACGAACATGGGTGAGTCAGAGAGTACCGACATCACAAATGAAACAAGAAGAAAGTGTGTGTGTGTGTGTGTGTGTGTGTGTGTTGCTGTGGCATGCACTGGCTGCTGTTTTAACAGCGAGATGGCCAGCTGCCGCATGAGTCAGCAGATACAGGCAAGAGCTAAACGGAGGTAAAGCACACACACATACACACCACACACACACACACACACACACACACACACCTCTGTCTTCATTGCCGTCTCTGCTACAGACTCCGTCCTGGAATAGCCAGCTGCGGGTGACTGTGTGTGTGTGTGTGTGTGTGTGTGGGGGGGATCCTGGAAACAATGTGTACAGCTGATCAGCCTGCTAAAGAGCTCTCTTGTGATGAAGGCACATACAGAGGATTGTGAGATTCTAGTAGAGCTGGAGTAGATTATTGCAGTGTTTAAAGTGAGAAGACAACATGGTGGAGTAGAGTGTAGTGTTTAAAGAGGACAACATGGTGGAGTAGAGTGTAGTGTTTAAAGAGGACAACATGGTGGTGTAGATTGTAGTGATTAAAGTGAGAGGACAACATTCAGGAGTAGATTGTAGTGTTTAAAGTGAGAAGACAACATGGTGGAGTAGATTGTAGTGTTTAAAGAGAGAAGACAACATGGTGGAGTAGAGTGTAGTGTTTAAAGAGGACAACATGGTGGAGTAGAGTGTAGTGTTTAAAGAGGACAACATGGTGGAGTAGATTGTAGTGATTAAAGTGAGAGGACAACATTCAGGAGTAGATTGTAGTGTTTAAAGTGAGAAGACAACATGGTGGAGTAGATTGTAGTGTTTAAAGAGAGAAGACAACATGGTGGAGTAGAGTGTAGTGTTTAAAGAGGACAACATGGTGGAGTAGATTGTAGTGTTTAAAGTGAGAGGACAACATGGAGGAGTAGATTGTAGTGTTTAAAGAGAGAAGACAACATGGAGGAGTAGATTGTAGTGTTTAAAGAGAGAAGACAACATGGAGTAGATTGTTGTGATTAAGAGTTCTGCCTTCTCTGTTCTCATGACCCTCTGCTGTCAATCATCTGGTCATGTGACCAAAACAGAAGTAAAGCAGGGCAGTAGGGCCTCACCAACACTCACACACACACACACACACACACACACACACACACACACACACACACACACCTCATAGGGTGAGTTAGAAACTTCTCATATCTATTATTTACAAGGTGCAAGGAGGTTTTCAGCCATGAGTGCACACACATACACACAAAGCATCCCATCATTTGCAGCAGACACACACACACACACACACACACACACACATACAAACACACAGCATCACACTGAAGCACACACTGCCTGCTGTCCCAGCAAAACTCTTCATATTTAACTCAGTTGTCTTATCTTTACATGGGACAAAGACATCGGAGCAGGGCCAAGGTGAACTCCTCCCCTGCGGTCAGAACGTCTTCTTATTGGGCACCAGCAGTGGACACACACACACTCTTCAGGTGCGTAGAGGAGTCAGATTGGACACACACACACACCCTTCAGGTGTGTAGAGGAGTCAGAGTGGACACACACACACTCACACACACACACTCTTCAGGTGCGTAGAGGAGTCAAAGTGGACACACACACACACACTCTTCAGGTGCGTAGAGGAGTCAAAGTGCACATACACTCTTCAGGTGCGTAGAGGACCAAGAGTGGACACACACACTCTTCAGGTGCGTAGAGGAGTCAGAGTGGACACACACACACACTCTTCAGGTGCGTAGAGGAGTCAGAGTGCACACACACACACACACTCTTCAGGTGCGTAGAGTAGTCAGAGAGGACACACACACACACACTCTTCAGGTGCGTAGAGGAGTCAGAGTGGACACACACACACACACTCTTCAGGTGCGTAGAGGAGTCAGAGTGCACACACACACTCTTCAGGTGCGTAGAGGAGTCAAAGTGCACACACACTCTTCAGGTGCGTAGAGGACCAAGAGTGGACACACACACACACTCTTCAGGTGCGTAGAGGAGTCAGAGTGGACACACACACACACACTCTTCAGGTGCAGAGGACCAAGAGTGGACACACGCACACACACTCTTCAGGTGCATAGAGGAGTCAAATTGGACACACACACACACTCTTCAGGTGTGTAGAGGAGTCAGAGTAGACACACACACTCTTCAGGTGCGTAGAGTAGTCAGAGTGGACACACACACACACACACACACACACACTCTTCAGGTGCGTAGAGGAGTCAAAGTGGACACACACACACACACTTCAGGTGCATAGAGGAGTCAGAGTGCACACACACACACACATACACACACACTCTTCAGGTGCGTAGAGGAGTCAAAGTGGACACACACACACACACTCTTCAGGTGCGTAGAGGAGTCAGAGTGGACACACACACACACACACACTTCAGGTGCATAGAGGAGTCAGAGTGCACACACACACACACACACACACACACACACTTCAGGTGCGTAGAGGAGTCAGAGTGCACACACACACACTCTTCAGGTGCGTAGAGGAGTGGACACACACACACACACACTCTTCAGGTGCGTAGAGGATTCAGAGTGGACACACACACACACACACTCTTCAGGTGTGTAGAGGAGTCAGAGTGGACACACACACACACTCTTCAGGTGCGTAGAGGAGTGGACACACACACACACACTCTTCAGGTGCGTAGAGGACCAAGAGTGGACACACACACTCTTCAGGTGCGTAGAGGATTCAGAGTGGACACACACACACACTCTTCAGGTGTGTAGAGGAGTCAGAGTGCACACACACTCTTCAGGTGTGTAGAGGACCAAGAGTGGACACACACACACACTCTTCAGGTGCGTAGAGGACCAAGAGTGGACACACACACACACACACACACACACTCTTCACAGTCAGAGTGGACACTGATCACCGGGCTGCCCGTCTCTTAGCATTTCTGGTGACATTTTACTTCAGAGAACACGTTAAAGTAACACTAACATACTTCTGCTTCTGTCGCACGCACGCCATTTGTTTATCCAGCAAATAGCGATGTCCACAGACAAGGTAGAGTATGTTGCATGAGTTTACGAAAGTAGAGTCAAAGTCAAAGTTGTAGTTTCTTATGTCTCATTTTATGGAACTACAGGTACGCTACCCGTTACATAGTGCGGTTATAGCCGATAGAGGGCCGCGAAGTGAATGCAGAAGTACTGTTCACCCTGTTACGAGTTGATCAACCACTGAAATGATTTTGGAAAAATGATTTTAAGGTACGAAAAACTCTTTAGTGTTGCTTTAACAGTTAATACTAACTAATGTGTACCGTAGCCTATGGATTATGTGTACAGTTAATACTAACTCATGTGTACCGTAGCCTATGGATTATGTGTACAGTTAATACTAACTAATGTGTACCGTAGCCTATGGATTATGTGTACAGTTAATACTAACTAATGTGTACCGTAGCCTATGGATTAAAAACTCTTTAGTGTTTCTTTAACAGTTAATACTAACTAATGTGTACCGTAGCCTATGGATTATGTGTACAGTTAATACTAACTAATGTGTACCGTAGCCTATGGATTATGTGTACAGTTAATACTAACTAATGTGTACCGTAGCCTATGGATTAAAAACTCTTTAGTGTTGCTTTAACAGTTAATACTAACTCATGTGTACCGTAGCCTATGGATTATGTGTACAGTTAATACTAACTAATGTGTACCGTAGCCTATGGATTATGTGTACAGTTAATACTAACTAATGTGTACTGTAGCCTATGGATTAAAGCTGCGGTGGGCAAGTCTGGCAGATTGGGGGAATTTAGTCAACATTTTGAAACAACCCTTATTCCCCTTCAACACTACCACAAAGCATCCTCCCATTGACTTTGTGCTTGTTAGAGACTGTGCATATTCTGTGATTGACAGTTAGATCAGCCAATGATCATACAGCCCTGCCCTTATTGGACCAGAAGAACCAGGAGCGGTGGGTTTTTGCAGAACACATAACAGGCTTTACAGCAGGTAGGTGGAGGTAGAAGTGCAGGGTTTTCTACAACCGCCTGATTTATGTTGTTCTGTCGGAGCATCCTGTCGGTTTCAGTGACTATGATCAAACACGTTTCACCAACTGCGGCTTTAACAAGGTCTGCAGTATCACCACACACTCAGCCTTTATTGAAGAGTTCATTTCTTACTACTCAACAGCCGTTTCCTCTTGGTGAATCTAAAACAAGCAACTAGTTGCTCTTCATCTAACGTTACCAGTAGTCTGCTGATCACCCGGAGACAACAAATACTCGTATGGGATTGGCTGCTGGGGAGGCTATTCATTCCGAATAACGGTAAACCTGTGAAGGATCACTCCTAATTTGCCATCTGAATATGGGACTTATAGTGACAGAGTAGTGGTATAGTATTAAACCTGTGAAGGATCACTCCTAATTTGCCATCTGAATATGGGACTTATAGTGATAGAGTAGTGATATATTATTAAACCTGTGAAGGATCACTCCTAATTTGCCATCTGAATATGGGACTTATAGTGACAGAGTAGTGGTATAGTATTAACCCTTAGATGCATAGGCTACCAATACCTACACTCTTCCATGAGTGGGGTCAAAAATGACCCCAATTAGAATGCATGCGTTTTTTGCTGTAATCTCAAATATGTCTCTCATTTTGGTTAAAGATGATGATTTTTATTATATATTTGTCTAAAATGTTTTTATTTCATGTTGGACATATTGATGCATCACTTTTTATTAACATTTTATTACAAAACAGCTTTTAGATAGGCAAAAAAGGTAAACATCCTAAAATTATCTCAACATAGGTGAATAGGGTAAATTTTTTAACTTAGAGATATCTTCATGAAACTTTACCAGTTGAATACTCACATAAATAGGAGAAAAAAACGTATTGCAAGTTTTCTGTATTTATGTTTAAATATGCTAATTAGGTCGTGTCTAATTAAATATGCGCTAATTTGCATATATGTTTTGATGCAAAGAATCTGACCATTGGAAAAAGCCAGGTTGAAAATATTTTTTTTGTAGTGTTAATATATCAAGTAAAAAAACATTTACAGAGGTGATTATGAATATCTTCTTTTGTTATCCAGTAAATCAGAAGGTACTGCCAATTGGCTTAAAAAAATGGATTTTTGCCCTATTTTTAGGCATAAAAAGTCATACAAATCAGGCCAAGAACGCTATATCAACAAATCCCTCTGTAAATATCGCTTGGTGAATTCTGCTTCACAATTATAGGAAGAGCGGACATCGAAGGATCAAAAAGCGACGTCGCTATGAACGCTTGGCCGCCACATTATATGATGATACTGAGATTTATGTTGTTGTGTAAAAATAGCCTTCAGGATGGTGAAACTGCTGACATGAGATGTGATAATCAACAGTAAATGTATATCTGACTGCCACAGTTGATAAAAATCAAAAGATCCTAGGGTTAACTTTTGAAATTCCATAGAAAATGCTTGGGGTCATTTTTGACCCCACCTATGCGGATCGGTGATACTGATACAAAACATTAAATTACTTTAAAAATATAACAGTTAGACACAAATCCAAATGGCCTCATGTCAAAGACAACCTATTTGAGGAATACATAGAAGGTTAAATGAAAAAAAAATAAAATGAAGAAGATACTGCAAGAAAACAACCTCTGGGGTCATTTTTGACCCCACTTATGCATCTAAGGGTTAAACCTGTGAAGGATCACTCCTAATTTGCCATCTGAATATGGGACTTATAGTGATAGAGTAGTGATATATTATTAAACCTGTGAAGGATCACTCCTAATTTGCCATCTGAATATGGGACTTATAGTGACAGAGTAGTGGTATAGTATTAAACCTATGAAGGATCACTCCTAATTTGCCATCTGAATATGGGACTTATAGTGATAGAGTAGTGATATATTATTAAACCTGTGAAGGATCACTCCTAATTTGCCATCTGAATATGGGACTTATAGTGACAGAGTAGTGATATATTATTAAACCTATGAAGGATCACTCCTAATTTGCCATCTGATCATGGGACTTATAGTGACAGAGCAGTGACATATTATTAAACAAATCAAGTTCTGTTGAGCAGGTATCACGGTCATACATGCTGTAGTACTAACCAGTGCACCAACGGGAGCGTTGTCTCTACTGTCATATATGTTGTAGTACTAACCAGTGCACCAACGGGAGCGTTGTCTCTACTGTCATACATGTTGTAGTACTAACCAGTGCACCAACGGGAGCGTTGTCTCTCGTCACTCCTGCACAAGGTAGGCAGCTCCCCAGAGAGCCGTGGAGTTGAGTTGAGTTGAGTTGAGTTGAGCTGAGTGTGAGCGCAGACGTGTTCAGACTGCATGTGTGTGCTGAGGGGGCCCAGGGCTGCGTGTGGTGGGCCGGGAGTGGAGCGGAGCTGCAGAGAGACGAGCTGCTGCTGTCTGAGGACAAAGGCGATCTGAGGAGATAGACCGCGCACACCGCACCCTCTACAGGGACACACCGGAACTGCAGCAGGTTGCTCTCAGGACAGAGGAGGGCAACTGAGGCGACGCATCTTTTCTGTGGACTCTATGACTCTCTCCTCTCCTCCTACGCACACACACACACGCACACACGCACACACACACACAGACACACACACACACAGTCAGAGAGGAAAATGATGCCACTCAGTGATTAATTATTCTTTTTCACTCCTTAAGAAATGCTCATTCTTCTCTCGCTGAATAATAAGTTGTTATTCTTCACCCAACACCAAAAGACTCAACACGTTCTGCTTTATTCTTCACCCAACACCAAAAGACTCCAACACGTTCTGCTTTATTCTTCACCCAACACGTTCTGCTTTATTCTTCACCCAACACCAAAAGACTCCAACACGTTCTGCTTTATTCTTCACCCAACACGTTCTGCTTTATTCTTCACCCAACACCAAAAGACTCCAACAGGTTCTGCTTTATTCTTCACCCAACACGTTCTGCTTTATTCTTCACCCAACACCAAAACACTCCAACACGTTCTGCTTTATTCTTCACCCAACACCAAAAGACTCCAACACGTTCTGCTTTATTCTTCACCCAACACGTTCTGCTTTATTCTTCACCCAACACCACTGCGTCTAGAGCCATAGAGAGAGAAATTATACAGAAATGCTGTTTTATCTACCGCTGTGCCTGCGTCCTGCTGCTACCCACACAGGGCACGCACTGGACTGGACACTAGAGCGTTATGACTGGACACTAGAGCGTTATGACTGGACACTGCTGGACTGGACACTAGAGCGTTATGACTGGACACTAGAGCGTTATGACTGGACACTAGAGCGTTATGACTGGACACTGCTGGACTGGACACTAGAGCGTTATGACTGGACACTAGAGCGTTATGACTGGACACTAGAGCGTTATGACTGGACACTAGAGCGTTATGACTGGACACTAGAGCGATATGACTGGACACTGCTGGACTGGACACTAGAGCGTTATGACTGGACACTAGAGCGTTATGACTGGACACTAGAGTGTTATGACTGGACACTAGAGCGTTATGACTGGACACTGCTGGACTGGACACTAGAGCGTTATGACTGGACACTAGAGCGTTATGACTGGACACTAGAGCGTCATGACTGGACACTAGAGCGTCATGACTGGACACTACTGGACTGGACACTAGAGCGTTATGACTGGACACTAGAGCATTATGACTGGACACTAGAGCGTTATGACTGGACACTAGAGCGTTATGACTGGACACTAGAGCGTTATGACTGGACACTAGAGCGTTATGACTGGACACTAGAGCGTCATGACTGGACACTAGAGCGTCATGACTGGACACTACTGGACTGGACACTAGAGCGTTATGACTGGACACTAGAGCATTATGACTGGACACTAGAGCATTATGACTGGACACTAGAGCGTTATGACTGGACAGTACTGGACTGGACACTAGAGCGTTATGACTGGACACTGCTGGACTGGACACTAGAGCGATATGACTGGACACTAGAGCGTTATGACTGGACACTAGAGCGTTATGACTGGTCACTAGAGCGTTATGACTGGACACTAGAGCGTTATGACTGGACACTAGAGCGTTATGACTGGACACTAGAGCGTTATGACTGGACACTGCTGGACTGGACACTAGAGCGTTATGACTGGACACTAGAGCGTTATGACTGGACACTAGAGCGTTATGACTGGACATTAGAGCGTTATGACTGGACACTGCTGGACTGGACACTAGAGCGTTATGACTGGACACTAGAGCGTTATGACTGGACACTAGAGCGTTATGACTGGACACTAGAGCGTCATGACTGGACACTAGAGCGTTATGACTGGACACTGCTGGACTGGACACTGCTGGACTGGACACTAGAGCGTTATGACTGGACACTGCTGGACTGGACACTGCTGGACTGGACACTAGAGCGTTATGACTGGACACTAGAGCGTCATGACTGGACACTAGAGCGTTATGACTGGACACTGCTGGACTGGACACTAGAGCGTTATGACTGGACACTAGAGCGTTATGACTGGACAGTACTGGACTGGACACTAGAGCGTTATGACTGGACACTAGAGCGTTATGACTGGACACGAGTGTTATGACTGGACACTAGAGCGTTATGACTGGACACTAGAGCGTTATGACTGGACATTAGAGCGTTATGACTGGACACTGCTGGACTGGACACTAGAGCGTTATGACTGGACACTAGAGCGTTATGACTGGACACTAGAGCGTTATGACTGGACACTAGAGCGTCATGACTGGACACTAGAGCGTTATGACTGGACACTGCTGGACTGGACACTGCTGGACTGGACACTAGAGCGTTATGACTGGACACTGCTGGACTGGACACTGCTGGACTGGACACTAGAGCGTTATGACTGGACACTAGAGCGTCATGACTGGACACTAGAGCGTTATGACTGGACACTGCTGGACTGGACACTAGAGCGTTATGACTGGACACTAGAGCGTTATGACTGGACAGTACTGGACTGGACACTAGAGCGTTATGACTGGACACTAGAGCGTTATGACTGGACACTAGAGCGTTATGACTGGACACTAGAGCGTTATGACTGGACACTACTGGACTGGACACTAGAGCGTTATGACTGGACACTAGAGCGTTATGACTGGACACTAGAGCGTTATGACTGGACTGGACACTAGAGCGATATGACTGGACACTAGAGCGTTATGACTGGACACTAGAGCGTTATGACTGGACTGGACACTAGAGCGATATGACTGGACACTAGAGCGTTATGACTGGACACTAGAGCGTTATGACTGGACACTAGAGCGTTATGACTGGACACTAGAGCGTTATGACTGGACACTAGAGCGTTATGACTGGACACGAGTGTTATGACTGGACAC
Organism: Sardina pilchardus; assembly: GCF_963854185.1. Lineage (NCBI taxonomy): Eukaryota > Metazoa > Chordata > Actinopteri > Clupeiformes > Clupeidae > Sardina > Sardina pilchardus. The sequence goes on along the minus strand of NC_085001.1, from coordinate 1,359,673 downwards.
TAGAGCGTTATGACTGGACACTAGAGTGTTATGACTGGACACTAGAGCGTTATGACTGGACACTAGAGCGATATGACTGGACACTAGAGCGTTATGACTGGACACTAGAGCGTTATGACTGGACACTAGAGCGTTATGACTGGACACTAGAGCGTTATGACTGGACACTGCTGAGCTGGACACTAGAGCGTTATGACTGGACACTAGAGCGTTATGACTGGACACTAGAGCGTTATGACTGGACACTGCTGGACTGGACATTAGACCATATTTCATACCCACCACACACACGCATACACACACACCCACCACACACACACACACACACACACACACGCATACAGTACACACACACACATACACACCCAAACACCAAGTAACAATATACTGCTGAATGATGCAAATCTTCTTTATTTTCAGAGACACAAAAATCACAAATTCAGCATATTTCTGTTAAATATACAAAATGCAAGAATTCCCTATGTGAACATACAAGACCACATATACAAAAAAAAACAAAATATACTCTGCACATAAAAATATCATACTGTTAAAGAACTTAAAAAAAAGATGCTATGAGATTGAAAATAGATCATTTGGAGCAGCTCAAAGGTCACTTCACTGTACTGCCCTTACAGACACACCTCCTCCATGGCCACTCACAGCTCTCCCAGAACACAGAGCGCTATCCAACACACCACACACACACCAGAAGCAATGAGCCTCCCATGTTCACAAACACACCACACACACACCAGAAGCAATGAGCCTTGTGAGCGACCTCACTCCCATGTTCACAAACACACCACACACACACCAGAAGCAATGAGCCTAGTGAGCGACGTCACTCCCATGTTCACAAACACAACTCCACTTGTCCATCCACAGCCTGAAGCTCCTCCAGAGAGTACAACACCTCAGATGTGTGTGTGTGTCGACCGAATGTTCAAGTAGAAGGAGTCGGAATCATTTGAGGAAAACACAGCCTTGACTACAACACCATCACTACCCTCAAAGCTCTTGTTGCACACACACACGTACACACGTACACACGTACGTACGTACACACACACACACACACACACACACACACACACACACACACACACACACCAGCGTCCAGAGGAGAGGGTGTCCACCATGTCACCACACCATCCCTTCAACACAACTCATCTTGGAATACAAAGAGGTCTGCTGTTAGTTTATCATTCATTCATTCACTCATTCAGAGAACCCAACTGCTCTGTAGGGATTCACATTGGTGGTGGGACACAGGCTGCCGATAAGGGTGACCGCCACAGAGAAGGTTCCGGCGCCCCTAGGCGTGGCCCGATGGCTTGGTCCAGTTCTGACCACACATCAAGCAGAAGCAGCCGTTCCCTGACGGTGATGCGCGAGCACAATCATCCCCACATCCCGCTACCGATGCTTCACTGAAAACAGTAAAATTACGTTAAAATGACGTTAAAATACCAACTGAGTGAACCGCAATACTAGCTTCAACATGACGATGAATCTCCGTTAACACTACAATACCACTGTAGTCATTTTAGTAAACAGAAACAGAACAAGTCGGCATGTAAATAAATATTCACCAGAGTTGCAACAAATAAAAATCACGAGTTCCTGCAGCCATTTCCCACAGCATCTCAGAAGGGGCTACCAGACTATTATAACATAGAATCAAACAATAATCCCTATCAATTCTGCTAAACAGTTCAACATAATTAAGGAAAGAGTGTCTGCATTGACATTGTGCAGAAGGTGGCAATCATTTGTTTCATTTTGCGTATCAGAACCCCACCGAACCACTGAGGTTCTGGACCCCACGGAACCACTGAGGTTCTAGACCCCACGGAACCACTGAGGTTCTGGACCCCACGGAACCACTGAGGTTCTGGCAGCACAATGAGAGTTCTACTGTGGAGAGGACCATGAGTTCTTTCAACTTCATAAAAATCTTTACAAATACCCAAGTAGTTAGGTCCACATAAAAATAGCTCAATCTGGCATACATATCACAATCGGTCATCATTAAAATATGTTCTTTTCATTTTAACCATTTAAATTTGTGTATGTTAAATCCTGGCATAATATCTGTACAAAGGCGTTGGACTTGTTGGTACACTTCAAGGTGATTTAGTTTTGTCCTTCATCGGAAGATGGTCTTGTCTTTTACAACACGATCACAACATGGAAACACACAGACAAATAAATACAAGTCCTCAGTTCCTCTTCTGCCACCTCTTCCTTATCCAGTGGAGGAGAAGCACGTGATAGAAGACAGAAGAAGTGAAAAAGAGGAGACAAAGTGAGAGAAATACACAGTGAGAGAGAGAGAAGAGAAGAGAAGAGAAGAGAAGAGAAGAGAAGAGAAGGAAAGAGAAGGAAAGAGGAAGAGAGACAGTAGAGAGAGATAGCATGACTCATGATTAAGAAGGAGGAGTAAGGGAGAGAGGAGTCCAGTGTGTGTGGGGGACCAGCAGAGGGCGCTGTGCTATACGAAGGGCCGGTTGGCGCGCACCTTCCATCGGCGTGAGCGCGCGCGGAAGAAGAAGAACATGAACATGAGGAAGACGCAGGAGGCGGCGTACAGCAGCACGCACAGACTCATGTCCACGCTGGAGAAGCCCAGAGCCAGGAAGCTGACGCTCGCCCCCCCCCGCGGCTCCCTGTGCGCCCCCACCGCCCCCACCGGCCCCCCCGCCCCCCCCACCACCTGCACCTGCACCTGCGGCTGCGCCCGGGGATGGAGCCTCTGCAGCTCGCGCTGGGGCTGCACCTGGAAATGGGCCTCGCTGAGGTTGCCGTGGCTCCCCAGGCTGCCCGGCCGAGGGAGGACGACGTCCAGGGGGGGCTGAGCGGCGCCAGGCTGGGGGGGGGCCTCAGGGGCGTCGGGGGCGGGGATGTTGCCGTCGGCGACCGCGAGCGCGTCCGCGTTGGGGGCGAGGGTGGGCGGGTGCTTGGGGGGGGCGGGCGGGGCGGGCTGGAGGGCGTATTTGGGGGAGATGTTGGAGGAGCCGTAGTGGCGCTTGAGGAAGTCCAGCACGGTGGGCTCGTTCCACACGTGGACGCCGCTGCGCTCCTCGTGGCACGTGGGGCACAGGTCAGGGGTCGGCCACTGCCTCTTGGGGAACAGAGGGTCCTCGCTCATCGCACCTGCCGACACACACACACACACACACACACACACACACACACACACAGTTATAGCACTCAGTTATAGCAACACAACCACTCGTCGCGCCTACAGACGCACAGTTATAGCCACACACATCACAACCACTCAGGCTAAGATCAGTTATAGCCACACACAACACAACCACTCAGGCTAACGTCAGTTATAGCCACACACAACACAACCACTCAGGCTAAGATCAGTTATAGCCACACACAACACAACCACTCGTCGCGCCTACAGACGCACAGTTATAGCCACACACAACACAACCACTCAGGCTAACGTCAGTTATAGCAACACACAACACAACCACTCAGGCTAACGTCAGTTAGAGCCACACACAACACAACCACTCAGGCTAACGTCAGTTATAGCCACACACAACACAACCACTCAGGCTAACGTCAGTTAGAGCCACACACAACACAACCACTCAGGCTAACATCAGTTATAGCCACACACAACACAACCACTCAGGCTAACATCAGTTATAGCAACACAACCACTCAGGCTAACATCAGTTATAGCCACACACAACACAACACAACCACTCAGGCTAACATACTGTAGTTATTTATGTATTTGAGTCACACGTAAACGATACAGAAACACGGTGTTGATATTCGGCCGTTATTTCGGTCACATTTTATTAAGAGCATTTATTAAGATCTTATTTTTAAGTTTTCCTAAATTAAAAACGTGATATGTGACAATATGAAGCTCAAGTGTTTAAGTGTATTTGCGTGTGTGTGTGTGTGCATGCATTAGTCCGTGTCTGTGTGTGTCTGTGTGTGTGTGTGTGTATGCATTAGTCCGTGTCTATGTGTGTATGTGTGTGTGTGTGTGCGCATGCATTAGTCCTTGTCTGTGTGTGTATGTGTGTGTGTGTGTGTGTGTGTGTGTGTGTGTGTATCCGTGTGTAGGGCCTCCACGCACCTGCCAGTCGGTGGTTGACCTGGTTGTGCTTCCTCCAGAGCCAGAGCACGGCCTCGTCCGGCGTCTTGATGGCCCCCATGGACTCCTGCGCCATCTCCTCAAAATGGCGGCCGCACTCCTGGCAGCCGAAGAAGGTGGTGATGTACCGGCGCATGGTCTGCAGCACGGCCTGGGGGTCGTCCTCCAGCGCTGCAGAGAGAGAGATGAAGTTACTCAAGTTAACCCTATCCTAGCCAATGAGAAGTTACTCAAGTTAACCCTATCCTAGCCAATGAGAAGTTACTCAAGTTAACCCTATCCTAGTCAGTGAGAAGTTACTGAAGTTACTTACTCAAGTTAACCCTATCCTAGCCAATGAGAAGTTACTCAAGTTAACCCTGTCCTAGCCAATGAGAAGTTACTCAAGTTAACCCTATCCTAGCCAATGAGAAGTTACTCAAGTTAACCCTATCCTAGCCAATGAGAAGTTACTGAAGTAACTTACTCAAGTTAACCCTATCCTAGCCAGTGAGAAGTTACTCAAGTTAACCCTATCCTAGGCAATGAGAAGTTACTCAAGTTAACCCTATCCTAGCCAATGAGAAGTTACTCAAGTTAACCCTGTCCTAGCCAATGAGAAGTTACTCAAGTTAACCCTGTCCTAGTCAATGAGAAATTACTGAAGTTACTTACTCAAGTTAACCCTATCCTAGTCGGTGAGAAGTTACTGAAGTTACTAACTCAAGTTAACCCTATCCTAGGCAATGAGAAGTTACTGAAGTTACTAACTCAAGTTAACCCTATCCTAGCCAATGAGAAGTTACTGAAGTTACTTACTCAAGTTAACCCTGTCCTAGACAATGAGAAGTTACTCGAAATAACCCTATCCTAGCCAATGAGAAGTTACTGAAGTTACTAACTCAAGTTAACCCTATCCTAGTCATTGAGAAGTTACTGAAGTTACTTACTCAAGTTAACTCTATCCTAGCCAATGAGAAGTTACTCAAGTTAACCCTATCCTAGGCAATGAGAAGTTACTCAAGTTAACCCTATCCTAGCCAATGAGAAGTTATTGAAGTTACTTACTCAAGTTAACCCTATCCTAGGTAATGAGAAGTTACTGAAGTTACTTACCAATGAGAAGTTACTCAAGTCAACTCTATCCTAGCCAATGAGAAGTTACTCAAGTTAACCCTGTCCTAGTCAATGAGAAGTTACTGAAGTTACTTACTCAAGTTAACTCTATCCTAGCCAATGAGAAGTTACTCAAGTTAACCCTATCCTAGGCAATGAGAAGTTACTCAAGTTGACCCTATCCTAGCCAATGAGAAGTTACTGAAGTAACTTACTCAAGTTAACCCTATCCTAGCCAATGAGAAGTTACTCAAGTTAACTCTATCCTAGCCAATGAGAAGTTACTCAAGTTAACCCTATCCTAGCCAATGAGAAGTTACTCAAGTTAACCCTGTCCTAGCCAATGAGAAGTTACTCAAGTTAACCCTATCCTAGCCAATGAGAAGTTACTCAAGTTAACCCTATCCTAGCCAATGAGAAGTTATTGAAGTTACTTACTCAAGTTAACCCTATCCTAGGTAATGAGAAGTTACTGAAGTTACTTACCAATGAGAAGTTACTCAAGTCAACTCTATCCTAGCCAATGAGAAGTTACTCAAGTTAACCCTGTCCTAGTCAATGAGAAGTTACTGAAGTTACTTACTGAAATTAACCCTATCCTTGTCAATGAAAAGTTACTCAAGTTAACCCTATCCTAGCCAGTGAGAAGTTGCTCAAGTTAACCCTATCCTAGCC
>NC_085001.1:1333768-1348768 GCF_963854185.1 Sardina pilchardus | reverse complement strand
GTACCCCACATCGTCACACACCCTTCACCATACCTAGAGATTGGCATTATTTGCATTGAGAGATGATCTTATGGAAAGTAGTTTGTGAGATATGGTGAATGATGTGGGGCTTCCTGATGGCCTTACCTTGGCGACCACGCCTTACCTTGGCAACGACGGCTTACCTTGGCAACGACGGTGGCGAAGTCTTTAAAGGTCCTAAGCTCCTCCCCCTCCAGAGTCTGGCGAGCGGCAAGCTCGACCCGCAGCAGGTAATGCAGCCCTGACTCCAGATCAGCCATGTACACCTTAGACCTACACAAACACACACACACACACACACACACACACTCCAGATCAGTCATGTACACCTTAGACCTACACACACACACTCCAGATCAGCCATGTACACCTTAGACCTACACACACACACACACACACACACACACACTCCAGATCAGTCATGTACACCTTAGACCTACACACACACACTCCAGATCAGCCATGTACACCTTAGACCTACACACACACACACACACACACTCCAGATCAGCCATGTACACCTTAGACCTACACACACACACTCCAGATCAGCCATGTACACCTTAGACCTACACACACACACACACACACACACACACACACATATAATACTCCAGATCAGCCATGTACATCTTAGACCTACACACACACACCCTCCAGATCAGCCATGTACACCTTAGATCTACACACACACACACACACACACAATAAATCATAGGCCTAAACCACACACCCGCATATTACAACTGTAATACTCTACTGTAACTGTAAACTTAATCACACACAGCAAGTAACTGGTTTCACTGGTTCCATGGACACAAATACAGACAGATTAAAACTCACACTCTCCCCACTCTTTTGTGTGTCTGTGTGTATGTGTTTGAGTCACTTCTCAAATTCTTAAACTCTCTCCACTCCTTTGTGTGTGTGTGTGTGTGTGTGTGTGTGTGTGTGTGTGTGTGTGTGTGTGTGTGTGTGTGTGTGTGTGTGTGTGACTTCTCAAACTCTACACTCCTTTGTGTGAGCGTGAGCGTGAGCGTGTGTTTTACTTCTCAAACTCTCTTTTGTGAGTGTGTGTGAGAGTGTGTGTGGGTGTCTTACTTGGAGAGATGGGTGCGCACATCCAAAAAACGTTTAAACAGTTGCCAGACAAAAAAACGTGTCAAAGAGCACACTGTAATGGCTCTAAAAGATTCTTTATTAGCTAAAAGGCAACGTTTCGATCAACGGATCTTCATCAGGCAAAATAAAAACTTTTTATGTACATTAGATACCATCTCTCCAAAGGTCTAAGGTCACTCCCAGGTATTTGAACTCATCAACATTTTTTTACATTTTACCATCTACATATATACTTGGAATAGTTATTAGTTTTAATCTATTTAGAAAGAAGATAGTGACAGTTTTATCAGTATCTATTGTGAGACAAGAACTGCTCAACCACTTTGAGATTTTAGTGAGTGTCTGTGTCAATTTGATGGCGACCTTTCCTGGATCTTTGCCATGTGTAAACAGGACTGTATCATCAGCATACATCAATATCTCCACACCGTCACACACTGATGGGAGATCATTGATGTATGTGCTGAAGAGAAGCGGTCCCAAAATGGAACCTTGTGGTACCCCCACAGAGCATGCTCTTAGGGATGATGTTCTATCTTTTATCCTGACACACGTGCGTGTGTGTGTGTGTGTGTGTGTGTGTGTGTGTGTGTGTGTGTGCGTGTGTGCGTGTGTGTGCGTCTTACTTCTCAAACTCCCTCCACTCCTCGGTGGGTTTGTGGCCGTTGCTGGAGGAGTGGGCGGAATTCTGCAGAGAGGCGGAGTTTAGCTTGTGGACGCCAGGAAGCAGCTTGAGGAAGGAGGAGAAGAAGAACCGCAGCCTCTTCTGACTGAACACACACACACACACACACACATATATATATCATTAACACACAGCCTCTTCTGACTGAACACACACACACACACACACATATATATATCATTAACACACAGCCTCTTCTGACTGAACACACACACACACACACACACACATATATCATTAACACACAGCCTCTTCTGACTGAACACACACACACACACACATATATATATCATGAACACACACACACATATATATATATCATGAACACACACACACACATATATATATATCATTAACACACACACACACATATATATATATATCATTAACACACACACACACACACATATATATATATATATCATTAACACACACACACACACACACACACACACACACATATATATATATATCATTAACACACACACACACACACACACACACATATATATATATATATCATTAACACACACACACACACACACACACACACACATATATATATATATATCATTAACACACACACACACACACATATACATATATATATATCATTAACACACACACACAGACACACATATCATTAACATGCATGCACACACACACACGCACACAGACAACACACGCACACGCAGATTTTACCACATAGCACACACTCTGAACCCCAAACCACACACACTTTCATTCATCACAGTAAACATCCGCTGGTCCACACAGTCACTGAGTAAACAGCTCTGTGGCCTGATTACATAAGAGCCATTTCAACACTTCCATGAAGCCCAAGAATAGACCGTTATACCCAACTCTCACACACACACACACACACACACCACGTTGCGTACATCAGAGCCATTTCAACTCTCATGACATCTGAAGCCCAAGAGAGCTACAGACCGCTATACCCAAATCACACACACACACACACACACACACACACACACACACACACAGCTACAGACCGCTATGCCCAAATCACACACACGCCTTTCTTACCAAACAGGCAAAACAACAACAACAACGGGAGAAGGACTTCTCCTTCAGGCCTAATAGAAAACGGCAATCACACACACACACACACGTCCATGAGGCCATACTTCCCGTCGGGGTGGAGGAGGTAGGCAGCAGGCACACACACACACACACACACACACACACACACACACACACACACGTCCATGAGGCCATACTTCCCGTCGGGGTGGAGGAGGAAGGCAGCAGGCACACACACACACACACACACACACACACACACACACACACACACACACACACACACACACACACACACACACACACACACACACACACACACACACACACACACACACACACACACGTACACACACACGTACACACACACGTACACACACACACAAACACACACACACGTACACACACACACACACACACACACACACACACACACACACACACACACACACGTACGCGTCCATGAGGCCGTGGGTGCCGTCGGGGTGCAGCAGGAAGGCAGCGGGCAGGTCGGTCACTCCCAGCCGGTCCAGCAGCATCTTGTCTGAGCTCAGCACTCGCCGCACATACACACCCTGATACGGCATCAGGTCCAGGATCACCTGACACACACACACACACACACAATAGTGTTACATTCAAATCACTCACACCCTGATACGGCATCAGGTCCAGGATCACCTGACACACACACACACACACACAATAGTGTTACATTCAAATCACTCACACCCTGATACGGCATCAGGTCCAGGATCACCTGACACACACACACACACACACATACACACACAATAGTGTTACATTCAAATCACTCACACCCTGATACGGCATCAGGTCCAGGATCACCTGACACACACACACACATACACACACACAATAGTGTTACATTCAATCACTCACACCCTGATACGGCATCAGGTCCAGGATCACCTGACACACACACACACATACACACACAATAGTGTTACATTCAAATCACTCACACCCTGATACGGCATGAGGTCCAGAATCACCTGACACACACACACACACACACACACACACACACAGTGTTACACTTAAGTTGCTCACACCCTGATAAGGCATTAGGTCCAGGATCACCTGAGACACACACACACTATATTGCCAAAAGTATTGGGTCACCTGCCTTGGGATGTGATTAAAGGGACACTTTACCGATTAGCATTAAAGGGACACTTCACCGATTAGCATTAAGCTTTGTATCTTTAGAAAACCAGCCATGTTTTTGAATGGTCGTGCATCATTCCCTCAGTTTGCCTTGAGATGGGAGAAATACGGATTTCAATGTTGGACTTCCTGCTTTCAATGATGTAAAGATCATCATTCTACATCATTGAAAGCAGGAAGTCCTATTTATTTCTCCCATCTCTAGGCAAACTGAGGGAATGATGAACGACCATTCAAAAACATGACTGGTTTTCTAAAGATACAAAGGGTTTAATGTGATGCCGGTCCACCGTTTGCAGCTGTAACAGCTTCAACTCTTCTGGGACGGCTTTCCACAAGGTTTAGGAGTGTGTTTATCGCTGCCGTGTGTTTACCTCTGTGTGTTTACCTCTGCTCTAATTCATCCCCAAGGTGTTCTATTGGGCTGAGGTCAGGACTCTGTGCAGGCCAGTCAAGTTCATCCACACCAACATCTGTCATCCATGTCTTCATGGACCTTGCTTTGTGCACTGATGTCATGTTGGAACAGGAAGGGGCTATCCCCGAGCTGGGCTCAGCCCCTTAGTTCCAGTGAAAGAACTCCGAAAGCTTCAGCATTAACCAAGAGATTTTGGACAATTCCATGCTCCCACTTTTGTCGGAACAGTTTAGGGATGGCCACTTCATGTTCCAACATGACTGTGCAACAAAGGTCCGTAAAGACATGGATGATAAGAGTTTGGTGTGGATGAACTTGACTGGCCTGCACAGAGTCCTGTCCTCAACCCAACAGAACACCTTTGGGATGAATTAGAGCAGAGACTGAGAGCCAGTGTCCTCGTCCAACATCAGTGTGTGACCTCACAAACGCGTTTCTGGAAGAATGGTCAAAAATGTTCAGAAGCACACTCCTAAACCTTGTGGAAAGCCTTCCCAGTAGAGTTGAAGTTGTTAAAGCTGACATCATATTAAACCCTTTGGATTAAGAATGGGATGTGACTGAAGTTCATGTGTGAGCCAAGGCAGATGACTCAATACTTTTGTCAATATAGTGTACATTGGACACACACACACACACACACTAGTCACAACTAAAATAGCTGCATTGAACACACACAAACACACACACACAAAAACACTAGACATAATGAAATTAGATACATTGAATACACACACACACACACACAGTCATAATACTACAATTGCTACCTTAGACAGAAGAAGAAACAGAATGAAACAGGACTGTCCGTTTAAACATGGTTATATTCACTCCATGGTGTCAATCTTATAATATATTTCATCTGTTGCAATGCAATTCATTCATACTGTAACCATTTCACTTTGACAAGCAGAAAAACAATGCAACCCACTTTATTGCAAGAGTCACCTGTGTTATGGGACTGTGTGAACATGGAGAACCATCAGGGGCTGTGGCAGCGTAGCGGCTAAGGAGCTGGGCTAGCACACACAGAGTTCTCTTCACACTCTAAAGGGCGGTGGCAGCGTAGCGGCTAAGGAGCTGGGCTAGCACACACAGAGTTCTCACTCTAAAGGGCGGTGGTAGCGTAGCGGCTAAGGAGCTGGGCTAGCACACACAGAGTTCTCACTCTAAAGGGCGGTGGTAGCGTAGCGGCTAAGGAGCTGGGCTAGCACACACAGAGTTCTCACTCTAAAGGGCGGTGGTAGCGTAGCGGCTAAGGAGCTGGGCTAGCACACACAGAGTTCTCACTCTAAAGGGCGGTGGTAGCGTAGCGGCTAAGGAGCTGGGCTAGCACACACAGAGTTCTCACTCTAAAGGGCGGTGGTAGCGTAGCGGCTAAGGAGCTGGGCTAGCACACACAGGGTGGCAGCTACGTAGCATTAAAAAATCTTTAAAATTTTTTGAACAGGAGAAGAATAAACAATAAAGCTAAAATACACCAATTCAGCTAGATAGACATACGCCAATTTTGCATGAAAATATATTAATGTATTTTGGCAAGTACATTTGAAACTGCTACAACAAAATACACTTGTCACAATCTGCTGTGCCACTGAACGTTTCCTCTGCGTGACCACACACACACACACACACACAGAACATCTGGTGGTGTTCATCAGCCACTGCGAGTGCCACTGAGAGAGGCAGCATGAGTCACAGCAGGCCTCTCTACATCCACATCACACTCGTGCTGTGCTGCTCAACCTCACACACACACCTCTCTCCTCTACACACACCTCTCCTCTACACACACCTGTCTCCTCTAAACACATCTCTCCTCTACACACACCTCTCCTCTACACACACCTCTCTACATCCACATCGTACTCATGCCGTGCTGCTCAACCTCAGACACACACACCAGCTACCAGGCCAGACCCGGCCCAGATAAGGCCCAGATAAGGCCTGCTGAGGCTAACTGCGTGTCCATCACCACGTCTGGAGCTTAATCATGCTTTACCTCAAGAAGGACCCACAAGCTGCCATCTTTGCCCTTTTCCTAGGCGAACTTCAGAGGTCTATCTTTTCTGATATCACTTTAACTCTCCAGCCATTGGCTGGACTGTGCTTAGCCCTCAGGCCATTGGCTGGACTGTGCTTAGCGGTGCTCGAGGCGGTCAAATGAACACAACATATGGCCATCTAATAATCTGTAGTTCAAAATCTGCTTTCAGCCAGCTGAGTTTCCTTTTGAGGCAGCAGTGTTTACTGCATACGACCGATTAGCATGCTAGCCATGTACTCCTCTGCAAATAAAGGCTAACTTTATGGTTACTATAAACCAATCTGGACAAAAGTTCAAATCTGAACCACCAAGTTGTTATTTGATTCGCGTGTTCCTGCTGCCTCTGGCTAAATAAACACCACATTCTATAAAGGAACAGAGAAAAAACACCCCATTCTATAAAGGAACAGAGAAAAAACACCACATTATATTAAGGAACAGAGAATAAACACCACATTCTATAAAGGAACAGAGAATAAACACCCCATTCTATAAAGGAACAGAGAATAAACACCCTATTCTATAAAGAAAGTCATTCTGGTAAAGGATGCTTTATTTGTGTGTAAGCTAAACTGTTAATATTGCAACCAAGCAAAGTCAAGGCAGCATTGTGCACAGGCTAATACACACAACACTCTGCCTGGTGGGAGGCAAGAGCTCCATTGTGGTGACCTGAAGCCTGTGGTCATTCACACCTGTTAGCTCCAATATAGCCTTGTCTCCAGACCTGGCTCAGTACTGGGTTTACACCTGGTGTATTCCCACAGCTATCGACACACACACACACACACACATCATGGGATGAGTGAGGGTGCTGGAGGTGAGGTGCATCATGGGATAAGTGAGATGCATCATGGGATAAGTGAGGGTGTTGGAGGTGAGATGCATCATGGGATAAGTGAGGGTGTTGGAGGTGAGATGCATCATGGGATAAGTGAGGGTGTTGGAGGTGAGGTGCATCATGGGATAAGTGAGGGTGTTGGAGGTGAGGAGCCTCTTACCTCCCGCCCCACATAGGAATCCGCATCCTCAACGATAACAGCTGTGTACTGCTCCGACTTTTGTCCTAGTAACGCCAGAATGTCCTCCGAACTGAGTCACACACACACACACACAGTAGTTAGAGGCCAAGTTCTCACTCTCACAGACACACACACTTGACTGAAATAACTGACTTGTATTTTTATGGGGATTGTTTGCTTAGGGAATGGAACTAGAATGTGACTCATTTTGGAACAGAGTCATGCTCTTGCCATTCTAGAACTGGAACTCACCTGGAAGGTTCCAGAGGAGGGCAGCGAGAGGGCCAGTCCTGCTTTGTGTGGTTTTGCAGGAAGTTCACCATCAGCTGTCTAACGGTCTGAAGCTCACGGTCGGGACCTACACCCCAACACAAGAGACATGGTCATAATCTGACACACACACACACACACACACACACACACACACACACCTGTGCAAACAATACTTGAATCTCAGGTGTGAGAGACTCTTACCTCTGTATGTTTTGCCAACATCAGTGTTGCTGCCATGTGCTTTGAAATACTGATAAGAGAAGAGAACATGAGCAAACATTAGTCCCACTACAGCTAGTCAACAACACCCACCACACATTACAGCTAGCCAACAACACCCACTATTACACTACAGCTAGTTTACAACCCCCACTACAGCTAGCCAACAACCCCCACTACAGCTAGCCAACAACACCCACTACAGCTAGTCAACAACACCCACTATTACACTACAGCTAGTTTACAACCCCCACTACAGCTAGCCAACAACCCCCACTACAGCTAGCCAACAACACCCACTACAGCTAGTCAACAACACCCACTATTACACTAAAGCCAGTAAACAACACCCACTAGAGCTAGCACTGCAGCTAATCACACTGCAGCTAGTCAACAACACCCACTACAGCTAGTCAACAACACCCACTTTTACACTAAAGCTAACTAGCACTAACAACACCCAAAATGGCAGCCTAGAGTATAGCCTAGACTCTGACTTACCCTAAAGGTGGGGTAAAAGTGGATCTCAAACTCCTTGCAGATGTCAAAGTTCTTCTCATGAGCACAATCCAGTACTCCAATGCGAATGGCCTGTTCCCAGTCTGCAGAAGAGAGAGAAGAAGCAGCCTGCTTTAGGCATTAACAGAAACACTGCACGATGAAGATGGCCTGCTCCTAGTCTGCAGGAGAGAAAAGGAAACGCAGTGTGCTTAGTTCAGAAAGGTCATAAGTTTACAGTGAGACACTTTGTTGGTGAGTTTACAGTGAGACACTTTGTTAATGAGTTTACAGTGAGACACTTTGTTTGTGTTTCCAAAACATGAGACTTGACGTCCAGTAGCTAATATTCCAAATAAGCACAATAAGAAAAAACAATATTGTTGTTGCTGTTGTGTGTTGTGTGCTGTTGCTATGATACGTCATCCTTATTTGAGCCCCACCTTCCCATATCACTGACATTGGCTCTGTGAGAGAACAGTCTGCTGTGTGCCCGATCTAGCCAAGAGGCTGCTTCTACCTCCACACACCCAACAGCAGGTCCAGCATATTAAAAGGCCACGTTCTTCATGGAAATGTTGACCTTTCGATTAGGAAATGCCGGATATTCTTGAAATTGGCATACAATCCCCCATGCCAACTAAGACGTTGGCTTGCTAGAGGAGGATGGATATTAATAGGGCAAGAAGGGGTGGTTTTATTTGCATGTGTCGCCATGGTTACCCTGTACCGACAAAGTCCAGATCAAGGCTAAAGACCAGGTGCTGGCAAGCGAAAAGAGAGTTTTGCTGCAACATTTTGCCAATGTTTGCCGACCCTGAACACCCCTCCTTCCTCGATCGCCAAGTCTAAGACATCCTCAGAGGAACACTAAAGTCCATCACAGTCCATAATCTAGACCAGGGGTCGGCAACCTGCGGCTCTGGAGCCGCATGCGGCTCTTTAGCGCGACCCTGGTGGCTCCCTGAGCGTCTTCAAAAATGCATGAAAATGAATGGGGGGAGTTTTGTTTGTTTGTTTTAATATGGTTTCTGTATCAGGACAAACATTCTTAACGTTTTCCAATGTTGTAAAAATGTGCATAATAAATATTAAAGTTCAACATTTCTGTCAACGAAGATTTGATAGCCTGCGACACACATTTCAGGGCGGCGCCGTGCCATGCAGGTGGCTGTGGTTGTAAACAAACTGGCGGGTGTCAGCATGGCCATGCCATGGATCCCAAAGGGAAAAAGAGAAAGATAGCCGATGAGATCAGAGAATTTAAGGCAGAATGGACCGAATCATTTGCTTTCATTGCCATTGCGGAAGGATTGCCTGCATGTTTGCTTGCGTAATGAGAAGTTGGCGAACAACAAAAAGAGAGACATTTAGAAAGACATTTGCAGGGAAGGCATGCTACATTTGCAGCCGACTAGTTGGGAATGAGAGAAAAAGTGTGATTGCAGTGGCCTACTTCTGGAGAAATTTTGTTGCAGCCTGAGAGATATTAAAACGTGGAAAACAACCGTTCACGGATGGTGATTACACAAAGTTGAACTTAAAGCACCATTACAGCGGAGTAGTCACGTGGTGTGTCATTCTCTCCGAGATGCGCTGTAGGGAAAAACATTTAATCATGAAAGCTCATTATGTAGCCTCGTTGTAGCCTACTTAGTCATTTTGATAGTAGGCTAATATATACACTTACAGCCTGTGTTACCATCATATAAGGCTTACATGAGGCTTTTAATTTTTTGCGGCTCCAGACAGATTTGTTTTTTGTTTTTTTGGTCCAAAACGGCTCTTTGAACATTTTGGGTTGCCGACCCCTGATCTAGACCCATGAAACACTTCGGCCATTATAGTCCATCACAGTCCATAATCTAGACCCATGAAACACTTCGGCCATTATAGTCCATCACAGTCCATAATCTAGACCATGCAGTAGTGGACCGGCCTGCCCCACTGGGACCCCCAGGCTCTGCGGGGGCCATCAGGGGAGAGGGCTGGAGCTTCAGAGAGACTCCCCGGCGTGGGAGCACTGAGCTGGGAGAGGGCAGGAGCCATCAGGGGAGAGGGCTGGAGCTCTAGAGAGACTTCCCGGTGTGGGAGCACTGGGCTGGGAGAGGAGGCAGGAGACATCAGGGGAGAGGGCAGGAGACATCAGGGGAGAGGGCTGGAGACATCAGGGGAGAGGGCTGGAGACATCAGGGGAGAGGGCAGGAGCCATCAGGGGAGAGGGCAGGAGCCATCAGGGGAGAGGGCTGGAGCTCTAGAGAGACTCCCCACTGAGCTGGGAGCCCAGGCCAGCACACACATTAGCAGAGCGCATTACTGCATTACTGCCTGATTAGTGCAGGGAGCGCGGGGCAATGGAATAGCGAGCAGCTCAGTAGTGGGTTAGGCGGCGACGTTAGTGTAGGGAGCGCGGGGCAATGGAATAGCGGGCAGCTCAGTAAAGTGGGTTAGGCGGGGCAATGGAATAGCGGGCAGCTCAGTAAAGTGGGTTAGGTGGCGACGGCGGCCGCTGCTGCTGTGGCTCCACGGGGCTTTTAGAGCGTCTTGAGCTCCGTGCTCCCCGTGTGATGGATCCGTGCAGCTCAGGAGGGAGGCGCCCAGAGTGCACTAGGCCCACAGAGTGCACTAGGCCCACAGAGCGCACTAGGCCCACAGAGTGCACTAGGCCCACAGAGTGCACTAGGCCCACAGAGTGCACTAGGCCCACAGAGCGCCCGCCTCATGCCCACAGAGTGCACTAGGCCCACAGAGTGCACTAGGCCCACAGAGTGCCCGCCTCATGCCCACAGAGTGCACTAGGCCCACAGAGCGCACTAGGCCCACAGAGCGCACTAGGCCCACAGAGCGCACTAGGCCCACAGAGTGCACTAGGCCCACAGAGTGCCCGCCTCATGCCCACAGAGTGCCCGCCTCATGCCCACAGAGCTGCACTGGCACGCTGACTGATTGTCGGACCGACTGACTGCGGTGGTAAGCTTAAAATGCTTACTATGTTGTAAATAGTTTTGGTTAAAAAGCGTCAGCCAAATGGGTCTCCAGGGAACACACAGCTTCTCCAACAGAAAGGGAGAGTTGTCCTATCCTAAACTGTGTGTGTGTGTGTGTGTGTGTGTGTGTGTATGGGTATGGGTCTCCAGGGAATCCTAAACTGAACTGTTGTGGTGGCATCTGTGTGAGCATGTGTGAGTACTTCTCTGGGTGTGTGTGTGTGGGGGGGGGTTCTTGTATTTAGCTATGGATGTGTGTGTGTGTGTGTGTGTGTGTGTGCGCTCGCCTTGTGTTGAGGTATGAAGAGATAGGGGGGTGCATTGTGTGTGTGTGGGGGGGGGGGGGGGGCACGCCCACCTCCTCATGTTCTGCTATCCTCCAGCTGCTCCACTCCTCAGAGTGTGTGTGTGGCTGAGAGTGTGTCTTGGGGTGTGAGTGTGAGTGAGCGTGTGCGTGTGTGTGTGTGTGTGTGTGTGTGTGGGGGGTGGGGGGGGGGGGGGTGGGGGTTGGGGGAACGCCCGACTGGGTCGCTGCAGGACAATGGGTACCATGACCCCCATTGTGTGGGCAACAGCTGGTAGGCGGACGACAGCTTGTGCCAACAAAGGTAGAGGGGTAACACTCAGTGGCTCACACACACACACACACACACACCCACTGACTTGACATTTTTACACACAAACATTAATCTAAAACGCACACCATACACTGATCTCTCGCACACACATACCAACACATTCTGCAGTCCCACAGATACACAGACACATACAAGCCAACCCTACTGGACATAAACACATACACACACACACACACACACACACACCTCACAACCCTTACTCAACAACAAACTCACCAACACACACACACACACACCTCACAACTCTTATTCAACAACACACTCACCATCACACACACCTCACAACTCTTACTCAACAACACACTCACCATCACACACACACACACACACACACATCTCACAACTCTTACTCAACAACACACTCACCATCACACACACACACACACACACACACACACACACAGACACACACACACACACACACACACACTTGATAAGTCATCAGCTGCAGTGTGAGTGGGCCCTTGTGTGTGTGTGCTATTTCCAGGCTGTTCCACGTGGGCATCACATGAGGCCGCTTACACTGACCACTCACTCTCTCCTGCCCGCACCACCATGCCAACGGGCACCACCATGCCAACGGGCACCACCGCACCAGCGGGCACCACAGACACAAAAATAAATCAGAACTGACCGGGAAAGACGGGTCTGTAATGACACCGTTTCACACCTGCTGTAGACATAGCGGCAGCTTACTGTAAGGGACCTGTCTCATAGCAGGGCCTCTTCAGCCCACTCCCAGCAAGAGATGTGCAGCAGCTTCCTGTAAGGGACCCGTCATGCTGGCTCTAGAGTGGCTCTAGCCCTCCCTGTAGCCTGGCCTGTCCCACATAGACTATGGGCCAGACCCGGGTTAAGGTCCACTGCTAGCCCACATAGACTATGGGCCAGACCCGGGTTAAGGTCCTGCTAGTCCACATAGACTATGGGCCAGACCCGGGTTAAGGTCCTGCTAGCCCACATAGACTATGGGCCAGACCCGGGTTAAGGTCCACTGCTAGCCCACATAGACTATGGGCCAGACCCGGGTTAAGGTCCTGCTAGCCCACATAGACTATGGGCCAGACCCGGGTGCACATGGGGTGCTTTATTAGGCCAATAGCATCGTCACATGAAGGGGCTCAGGCAGTCTCATCCATCCCCATAGCAGCACATTAGCTCTTATCCCGGCATTTAAACCGGTATTTATCTGGAGTTAAGGGTGGCACACAAAGCCTTCCAGGCACTACTGCTTGATCCACATAAAACTCAGCCTAGGAAAAGAGGCCACAGGTCTTTGTTACAACCCACCACTGTTAACAGGCCAGCCACGGCGCCTGGGGGTATGCAAGTCCGCGGAGAAACAGCTGCGTCAGGGCTTCGCGGGGCGTTAGTGTGTTCAGCTCTGAAGAGAAAGACCAGGCGGTGGCTTCTCGGATACGACTAGGTGTGAGAGGCTCAACAACTGCTCAACTTCACAAACACGCGGACAAATTATATTAGGCTGTCTGCGCCAGCGGTGGGACCACTTCTCCCCGAGCGCAAATCTGCACTCAATATTCCATAGCGAGGAGTGTCGGTGCCCCCCGAGAGATGTGGCAGCTAAACTTACTTGTTGCAGTTGAGTGGGCTTAGTTTAAATCCCACACCCCTCTATGTTGAAACTTCTCACCCAGCTCACTGTACACATACTTATGTTCACATTTAAAGAACTAACATGGCGTGGACACTGTAGCAAGCTAACAACTTGATTTCCACCCGATGGTGACGTTATGGCATGATCTGAGGAGCTAGCAAGATGATAAGGAGGAGCAGGGATAGTTGGCGAACAATTACATGGTAACACGTGGATCATTCTACACAACGTGCATTTCTGGATTAAGCTTTCACACTTAACGTTACTCAGTTAGCATGTGTAAACGTGTCAGATTGTGAGAACGAATGGTTTCTGCTTTGGCCACGCATTGATATCAGATATCTCCCGCACTGAATAGTAGAACCCCGACACCACCATATGGTACTGTAGAGACAAGCCTACCTTTGACATCCCCCGCCAGGGCTTTCCAGGTCGGCGAGTACTGGATACAATGACCACACCACGATGAATAAAACTGGACCAGCCAAGCTGTTGAAGAGTTGTGAACATTCTGCCTCAGTGTGTCTGTGGTCAGGATAGTGACTGGATCATCTTCGGTGTAGAGCCGAGCGGCTTGACTCGGTGCTGAAAGTAAAATGACCAAAAAGCTTACAGTTATCTGCACCCAGATAACGGCTGCCATTTGCAGTGAAGCACGGCCGTCAAAGTACACTACTGCCATTAAGCCCAAAGGCTTCTGAATGCAACATTACAGTCAGCCCGATGGACGTGCTGAAACACAAATACGTGTTGTAGATGACTGCCGGAAAACATTCACAGCGTCATGGCTGCGCAGTCGTTGCGCAGACAGCTGTATGCGCAGGGAGGGTGAACATTGTTTGGAGGAAGGTAGCTAATCGAATGGCATCTGGGGAAAACAATGATGTAGGATTTTTAAAATAAATGTCAAACATTGTGCTAATTCACATATTTTCATAATGTACTCGTTTCTTTGTTAAACTGTAGACATATTGTAATATTAGCTACTTGGAATTTGTATTAATTATATCAATTTGAAGTAATATCATTGGCCCATTATAGGTAACAATAACTAGGCTACATAACGTTAGAAAAGAAGTTTGACATGTCAGTCATTTGTCTCCTACTAGAACAATTCATTGTCAGATTTACATTAGGATAAGTTAGACCAAACATAAAATCTATGGAATATTGGACTATGTTCATTTGTTTAGACCTACAATTAGATGTAGGCC
>NC_085001.1:1316268-1331268 GCF_963854185.1 Sardina pilchardus | reverse complement strand
ATACTTAACAAAAAAGTGTGAAACAACTGAAAATATGTCTTATATTTTAGGTTCTTCAAAGTAGCCACCTTTTGCTTTTAATACTGCTTCGCACACTCTTGGCATTCTCTTGATGAGCTTCAAGAGTCACCTGAAATGGTCTTCCAACAGTCTTGAAGGAGTTCCCAGAGAGGCTTAGCACTTGTTGGCCCTTTTGCCATCACTCTGCAGTCCACACGGTGGTTGGAACCAAAGGTCTCCGATTTTGACTTATCAGCCCAAAGCACAGATTTCCACTGGTCTAATGTTCATTCCTTGCATTCTTTAGCCCAAACAAGTCTCTTCTGCTTGTTGCCTGTCCTTAGCAGTGGTTTCCTAGCAGCTATTCTACCATGAAGGCCTGATTCAGGCAGTCTCGTCTTAACAGTTGTTCTAGAGATGTGTCTGCTGCTAGAACTGTGTGGCATTGACCTGGTCTCTAATCTGAGCTGCTGTTAACGCGCGATTTCTGAGGCTGGTGACTCGGATGAACTTATCCTCCGCAGCAGAGGTGACTCTTGGTCTTCCTTTCCTGGGACGGCCAGTTTCTTTGTAGCGCTTGATGGTTTTTGCGACTGCACTTGGGGACACTTTCAAAGTTTTCCCAATTTTTTGGACTGACTGGCCTTCATTTCTTAAAGTAATGATGGTCACTCGTTTTTCTTTACTTAGCTGCTTTTTTTCTTGCCATAATACAAATTCTAACAGTCTATTCAGTAGGACTATCAGCTGTGTATCACCCCTGACTTCTGCACAACACAACTGATTCCCAACCCCATTTATAAGGCAATAAATCACACTTATTAAACCTGACAGGGCACACATGTGAAGTGAAAACCATTTCAGGTGACTACCTCTTGAAGCTCATCCAGAGAATGCAGAGTGTGTGCAAAGCACTAATCACAGCAAAGGTGGCTACTTTGAAGAAACTAGAATATAAGGCATATTTTCAGTTGTTTTACACTTTTTTGTTTTCCACATGTGTTAATTCATAGTTTGATGCCTTCAGTGTGAGTCTACAATGTCAATAGTCATGAAAATAAAGGAAACTCATTGAATGAGAAGGTGTGTCCAAACTTTTGGCCTGTACTGTAGGTGTGTGTGTGTGTGTGTGTGTGTGTGTGTGTGTGTGTGTTTCTGTCTGTGTTACAAAGTTAAAGTTCAACAGTTTGCATGGCTGTGTGTGTGTGTTCAACTTCAAAAGTTTGCATGATTGTGTGTGAGGTGTAGTGATGAACATACTGTGTGTGTGTGTGTGTGTGTGTGTGTGCTTGCATGCATGCGTGTGTGTGTGTGTGTGTGTGTGTGTGTGTGTGTGTGTGTGTGTGTTTCTGTCTGTGTTACAGAGTTAAAGTTCAGCAGTTCTCATAGCTGTGTGTGTGTGTGTTCAACTTCAGCGGTTTGCATGATTGTGTGTGTATGGACTTTGCATGGCTGTGTGGGTGGTGTAGTGATGCACATTTTGTGTGTGTGTGTGTGTGTGTGTGTGTGTGTGTGTGTGTGTGTGTGTGCGCGTGTGTGTGCGCGTGTGTGTGTCTGTGTTCTGCCATTTGCATGGCTGCGTGTATGGTGTGGTGATGAACACAGTACACTGTGTGTGTGTGTGTGTGTGTGTGTGTGTGAGTGCGCGCGCACACGTGCGTGTGTGTGTTCAGTCATTTGCATGGCTGCGTGCGTAGTGTGGTCATGAACACGTGTGTGTGTGTGTGAGTGTTGTTAGTGAGTTGTTGTGTGTGTTATGGCCCCCAAAGTTCCTTACTGTTACCGTTATGGTTTTTGGCGCACCCTGCTGGCTGTGAGTGGTACGGGTGCTCCTGTGTTTCTGCTCCTACCAGGTGATCAGATAGCACCTGGCCAGCCTCTTTAACAGTCTCACTCCAGTCCTGTCTGCACAGCATTTCCTGGCGTTCTCCAGCTGTTCAACGCTTTTGAGCATTTCAAGAATTGTTTAATAAACACCTTTTGAGCCTTAACCCAGTTGTGTGTGTGTATGTGTGTATGTGTGTATGTGTGTGGTGTGGTGTACGTGTTCAGCAGCCATGGTGTGTGTGTATGTGTGTGTTCAGTAGTGTGGTGATGGATGGATGTGTGTGTGTGTTCAGCTGTGTGTTCTGTGGTGTGTGTGTGTGTATGTGTGTTCCGCTGTGTGTAGCTGACGGGATGCCTCTGAGGACCGAGATGTTGTGTGTGTGTGTGTGTGTGTGTGTTTAATGGTGTGGTGTGTGTGTGTGTGTGTGTGTGTGTTCAGTGGCGTGGTGATGGCTGGATGGCTCTGAGGACAGCGATGGTGTGTGTGTGTGTGTGTGTGTGTGTGTGTGTGTGT
The DNA here is from genome assembly GCF_963854185.1 of Sardina pilchardus. Classification (NCBI taxonomy): domain Eukaryota; kingdom Metazoa; phylum Chordata; class Actinopteri; order Clupeiformes; family Clupeidae; genus Sardina; species Sardina pilchardus. Next base: position 1,328,927 of record NC_085001.1, on the reverse strand, counting down.
GTGTGTTCAGTGGTGTGGTGATGGCTGGATGGCTCTGAGGACAGCGATGGTGTGTGTGTGTGTGTGTGTGTGTGTGTGTGTGTGTGTGTTCAGTGGTGTGCTGATGGCTGGATGGCTCTGAGCACAGCAATGGTGTGTGTGTGTGTGTGTGTGTGTGTGTGTGTGTGTGCATGTATGTATGTGTGTGTGAGTGTGTGTGTGTGTGTGTGTGTGTGTGTGTGTGTGTGTGTGTGTTCAGTGGTGTGCTGATGGCTGGATGCCCCGCTCTGTGTGTGTGTGTGTGTGTGTGTGTGTGTGTGTGTGTGTGTGTGTGTGTGTGTGCATGTATGTATGTGTGTGTGTGTGTGTGTGTGTGTGTGTATTCAGTGGTGTGTAGATGGCTGGATGGCTCTGAGCACAGCGATGGTGTCGTCCAGCAGGAGGCTGAAGATGTCGTCGGTCAGCTGCGTCTTCACCGTCGTCTGGTCCTCACTGTAGTCCACCCAACCCTGGTCCTCACCCTGCAGCTCCTGGATCTACACAGCCAGAGAACGCCTTTAGTGTGTGTGTGTGTGTGTGTGTGTGTGTGTGTGTGTGTGTGTGTGTGTGTGTGTGTACCAGTATGTAGTCCACTTTGTCCCTCTTGGTGTGAATGGGAGTGTCTGTGTGTGTGTGTGTGTGTGTGTGTGTGTGTGTGTGTGTGTATGTGTGTGTGTACCAGTATGTAGTCCACTCTGTCCCTCTTGGTGTGAATGGGAGTGTGTGTGTGTGTGTGTGTGTGTGTGTGTGTGTGTGTGTGTGTGTGTGTGTGTACCAGCATGTAGTCCACTTTGTCCCTCTTGGTGTGAATGAGAGTGTCTGTGTGTGTGTGTGTGTGTGTGTGTGTGTGTGTGTATGTATGTGTATGTGTGTGTGTGTGTGTGTGTGTGTGTGTGTGTGTGTGTGTGTGTGTGTGTGTGTACCAGTATGTAGTCCATTTTGTCCCTCTTGGTGTGAATGGGAGTGTCTGTGTGTGTGTGTGTGTGTGTGTGTGTGTGTGTGTGTGTGTACCAGTATGTAGTCCACTTTGTCCCTCTTGGTGTGAATGGGAGTGTCTGTGTGTGTGTGTGTGTGTGTGTGTGTGTGTGTGTGTACCAGTATGTAGTCCACTTTGTCCCTCTTGGTGTGAATGGGAGTGTCTGTGTGTGTGTGTGTGTGTGTGTGTGTGTGTGTGTGTGTGTGTGTGTGTGTGTGTGTGTGTACCAGTATGTAGTCCACTCTGTCCCTCTTGGTGTGAATGGGAGTGTGTGTGTGTGTGTGTGTGTGTGTGTGTGTGTGTGTGTACCAGTATGTAGTCCACTCTGTCCCTCTTGGTGTGCCAGAACTTGCACAGCGTCTGAAGCATCTCTTGCATTTGTTTCTCGCTCTTCTCCAAGTTTAGAATTTTCTGGATTTCCCTTTTAATCACAACCTTAGATAAACACAAACACATGAAGATAAACACAAACACAGGATTAGGTTAACTAAAGCGCTTACTGTAACGATATTCCATCAGTATTGGGTTAACTAAAGCGCTTACTGTAACGATATTCCATCAGGATTGGGTTAACTAAAGCGCTTACTGTAACGATATTCCATCAGGATTGGGTTAACCAAAGCGCTTACAGGATTGGGTTAACTAAAGCGCTCACTGTAACGATATTCCATCAGGATTAGGTTAACTAAAGGGCTTACTGTAACGATATTCCATCAGGATTGGGTTAACTAAAGCGCTTACTGTAACGATATTCCATCAGTATTGGGTTAACTAAAGCGCTTACTGTAACGATACTCCATCAGGATTGGGTTAACTAAAGCGCTTACTGTAACGATATTCCATCAGGATTGGGTTAACCAAAGCGCTTACAGGATTGGGTTAACTAAAGCGCTTACTGTAACGATACTCCATCAGGATTGGGTTAACTAAAGCGCTTACTGTAACGATATTCCATCAGGATTGGGTTAACTAAACCGCTTACTGTAACGATATTCCATCAGGATTGGGTTAACTAAAGCACTTACTGTAACGATATTCCATCAGGATTGGGTTAACTAAAGCACTTACTGTAACGATATTCCATCAGGATTGGGTTAACTAAAGCACTTACTGTAACGATATTCCATCAGGATTGGGTTAACTGAACTGCTTTACTGTCGCCATATTCCGACAGTAGAAATGACTACTCAAAGCAGCACTGTTGGGGGCCAAGCAGTAGAAATGACTGCTCAGACGAGGTGTTTCCAAGTTGTCTATAAAAGGACCTCAGTTTAATGTAAGGAACAAGTGACTTCTCATTGTGAATTGAAATGTTCTTTATATAGTTTGTGGGCACAGATTTGAATTTAAATGTTCTTTATATGGTACTTCTGTGGGCACAGATTTGAATTCAAATGTTCTTTATATGGTACTTCCGTGGGCTCAGATTTGAATTTAAATGTTCTTTAAATGGTACTTCTGTGGGCTCAGATTTGGCCAAATGGTGCCGCTTACCTTTATGCTTTTACCTTTATGTCCTGAACTGAGAGTTTGCTTACTTTATTAGTCTTTCCCCTTAAGAGTGATAGTGATTAATGAAGCATAAAAATCACACGTTTCCCATAAATTACAATGCTTTTACCTTTATGTCCTGAACTGAGAGTTTGCTTACTTTATTAGTCTTTTCCCCTTAAGAGTGATAACTGATTAATGAAGCATAAAAATCACACGTTTCCCATAAATTACAATGCTTTTACCTTTATGTCCTGAACTGAGAGTTTGCTTACTTTATTAGTCTTTTCCCCTTAAGAGTGATAACTGATTAATGAAGCATACAAATCACACATTTCCCATAAATGACGATGCTTTTACCTTTATGTCCTGAACTGAGAGTTTGCTTGATGAAACGGGCGTGGCATCAGCTGTTTGGCAGCGTCCGTTTGTTGATTGGACGCCTGAGAATATTTCCTGATACACATCTGAGGTCAAGGTGAAGAACACCTACGGCAGGGGACAGTCCACTCTCAGGTTACTCACATTTACAGGGACAAGAGTTACCAATGTGCAGACAGAAAATAACACTAGACATTTGTAGACTTTTTTGGACCTAATCTGGCATACATGATGGTGCTTTTTAAACCCAAAAGTGATTTGCGATGTGGTGGCCATTGGTGAAAGCTACAGTAATAGTCTGCAAGTGCATCATGTTCAAACTCTTTTTGCTGTTGCAAACTTGTCAGCGCAAATGAACTCACACAAGTGTGTACGATCACAGCATCTGGTGCAGTGTGGACCGAGGTGGTTGACAACATTTGCGTCACGTTTCTTTTCTGCAGAATCATACTTCCCACTTCCCACTTCCCACTTTCCCCATGTGACCACTGTAGCTGCAGTGTCCATACCACATTCCGGTCCAAGTTCCCATGGAGACCTGGCCCTGGGTAATTCCCCGATCCCACCCTCTCTCTTTGCCACGCACTTCCTGTCACTCTTCAAAGTCCTATCTGACTGAAGGCTAAAAGCCCACATATATATATATATATATATATAAAAATGTCCCATATGGAAGTTGTAAAGTGGGAAGGAAGTGGAAAAATGTCCCCATTTGGAAGTGGTGAAGTGGGAAGAAAGTGGGAAGATTTGACCATTTGGAAGTGGTGAAGTGGGAAGAAAGTGGGAATATTTGACCATTTGGAAGTGGTGAAGTGGGAAGAAAGTGGGAAGATTTGACCATTTGGAAGTGGTGAAGTGGGAAGAAAGTGGGAAGATTTGACCATTTGGAAGTGACTCACCTGCCTGTACCTGAGGCGGCTCTCGTGGTCGTCGGCGAGATAACTGGGGGTCTCACAGTTCTGTGCCTCGTCTCTGCGCTCCGAACCACACAGGACGTCCACTGCAGCGTCCACCAGCCTGTAGACGATCTCACAGTCATGTGGACAGACTGGCACTCTACTCGGAGTATCAGGCGGCCGGTCCGAGTACTGATCTACTGAACACGGCCGGAAGATGTCCTCCATCTTCTTCAGGTCCTGAAATGAGTGGGTTGCCTTTAGCTGGTCTCAGAGCAGACGAAACCATACACAAGTGAGTGATGGTCTCAGAGCAGACGAAACCATACACAAGTGAGTGGGTTGCCTTTAGCTGGTCTCAGAGCAGATGAAACCATACACAAGTGAGTGGGTTGCCTTTAGCTGGTCTCAGAGCAGATGAAACCATACACAAGTGAGCGGGTTGCCTTTAGCTGGTCTCAGAGCAGATGAAACCATACGAAACCATGCACAAGTGAGTGGGTCGCCTTTAACTGGTCTCAGAGCAGACGAAACCATACACAAGGGAGTGGGTTGCCTTTAGCTGGCTTCAGAGCAGACAAAACCATACACAAGTGTTCAAGATGATCAATGAATTTTGTTCTCTGCATTGTGGTTCTGTACAACTTTAGCCATCAGTAGGCAAACTGTCATGATCATCCAATCAGAACACAGGAAACTGGTTATGTGGTTACTATACCCGGCAACATTGCTCAAGCAGTCAGCCCATGTGTAAGCAATATTGTGTTTGTATATCTGACAGCAGCCGGTGGCAACTATCGCCCCTGGCAACTTAAGTTACCCCATGTGTCAGCAATATTGTGTCTGCACATCTGACAGCAGCCGGTGGCAACTATCGCCCCAGGCAACTTCAAGATGAGTGTATGGGTAGAATGTCTCAGCAGAGTATTTGATCTCATTCTCTGCTCCATCATTGCTGTAGCTAAGCTGTTGCTGTGTTGCATTTATATATTTATATACACACACACACACACACACATATACAATATATGTATGTATGTATGTGTATATATATATATATATATATATATATATATATATACAGTATATATGTAGCTAAGCTGTTGCTGTGTTGCATTTATATATATTTATATACACACACACACACACACACACACACATGTATATGTATGTATGTGTGTGTATATATATATACATACATACAGTGCATACATATATTGTATGTGTGTGCGTGTATATATACATTTATAAATGCAACACAGCAACAGCTTAGCTACATATATATATATATATATATACTGTATATATATACATACATACATACTGTATATATGTGTGTGTGTATGTACAGTGGAGAGAATAACTATTTGAACCCATGCGGTAACACATTTTAATGTGTCACTTACACTTACAGTGTACCTACCTAATTAGGTACAGTGGTACAACTTGTGTAACAACATCTACTAGCATGTACTAGCATTGTACTTGCATTATGTATTTGTGGGTACCTACATATAGTTGTAATACTGAGTGCTTTTACAAAACTTTGCCAATTTGCCTACATTTTTCATCAGAGGCAAAGGGCTGACCTGAGACCTGTTTGAATCTGGTCATGATAGATTTAATATACAAAGCATTCTTAGCTTCAGTCAAGGCCTCGTTGTCCTCAGTGTGCATGTAACAGCTGCACTGCTGCACCTTAGCTCCTCTGTGGCCACTACTCACCCTGGGCCATATATATATACATACATACATACATATATTGTACACCTTAGCTACTCCTCGCCCACTACTCACCCTGGGCCATATATATATACATACATACATACATATATTGTACACCTTTGTTCCTCTGTGGCCACTACTCACCCTGGGCCATATATATATACATACATACATACATATATTGTACACCTTAGCTACTCCTCGCCCACTACTCACCCTGGGCCATATATATATACATACATACATACTTATATTGTACACCTTTGTTCCTCTGTGGCCACTACTCACCCTGGGCCATATATAGTATATACATACATACATACATATATTGTACACCTTAGCTACTCCTCGCCCACTACTCACCCTGGGCCATATATATATACATACATACATACATATATTGTACACCTTTGTTCCTCTGTGGCCACTACTCACCCTGGGCCATATATATATACATACATACATACATATATTGTACACCTTTGTTCCTCTGTGGCCACTACTCACCCTGGGCCATATATATATACATACATACATACACATATTGTACACCTTTGTTCCTCTGTGGCCACTACTCACCCTGGGCCATATATATATATATACATACATACATACATATATTGTACACCTTTGTTCCTCTGTGGCCACTACTCACCCTGGGCCATATATATATACATACATACATACATATATTGTACACCTTTGTTCCTCTGTGGCCACTACTCACCCTGGGCCATATATATATACATACATACATACATACATATATTGTACACCTTTGTTCCTCTGTGGCCACTACTCACCCTGGGCCATATATATATACATACATACATACATATATTGTACACCTTAGCTCCTCTGTGGCCACTACTCACCCTGGGCCTGGGCCTGTGGCCCTCCGTGCGGAGCCGCTTGCGGACGCTCCTGGCGGTGTGGGCCTCCATGGGCCGGGAGGCCAGCCGGGCTGCCGCCGATGACTCAGAGACGGCGTTGTTATTCAGGCCGCTTCCGGCCGAGCGGACGCACGAGTCCCCCTCCGTCTGAAAGACATGTTGGTCACAGCAGCGTGATAAGACAGGGAGCCCCGTGGGAAAGAGCATAGGAAACCCTGTAGGCAGGCTGGGCAGTAATGCTGAGTATAATGCAAACATGCCGACTGACCTCATATGCACTGAATTCCATTGAGAATAATGTAAACATGGAGACTGACTGCATATGCTTGCACCAAGAATATTTGGGAGGGCATACATGCGCCTGTCTAATGATTGTAGGTCTTATGTTATGCCATTCCATGGAATACTTTATAGTCAAATACGTCTACAGAAGCAGAGGAAGAGTTGGCTTACTGGTACGATTCCTCTCCTGAACGTGGAACATCTGGGTTGGGGAGCAGCCTCATCAGTCTGTAGACTGCATCTGGGTTGGGGAGCAGCCTCATCAGCCTGTAGACTGCATCTGGGTTGGGGAGCAGCCTCATCAGCCTGTAGACTGCATCTGGGTTGGGGAGCAGCCTCATCAGTCTGTAGACTGCATCTGTGCTTGGGATCTCCACAGGTCCTCCCAGGAGCTGAGGGGGCAACGTTAGAGGAGCTCTGGGTTCTGCCCACCTCCTGTGCTGATGTTCCGCTGGAGATCAAGTTCCCGGACCCCTCCTGTCTCTGCTGTGGTTTAGAACCGCGTGGAGACTCCTCGTCTGAAAACGGGTCGTCGTCCAGTCCTGTGTCTACATCGCTGCCCGGTTCTTTGGGCAGGTGAGAGATGTCCTCAGCTCGGACTAGAACACCGCGGTTCCTTTCACAGGTGAAGTACTTCACCCCTCGGAACGTTCCGTCATGGTTCCCATTTGGGCCGTCCAGAGCCACCCCAGCCCAGGTTCCCCCCGCGAACGCTGCCGGGCCCTTAAATCTGAGCACCCCCGGCCTGGAGTGGCACACTAGAACCCTGTCTCCAATGTGGAACGAGGACAGAGGGTCGGACGTGTCATTTCCTTCATCGACAGGAAGTGAGGTGGTGTTCTCTGACTGGTCCAAGTCCTCATTCTCACTGCAGAGGTCTTGGAGAGGAACGCTTCCACTAAGACCTTCAACGTCGTCTTCATCATCATCCTCATCAAGTACCTCTACACGACGACAAAGGAAAGAATCAACTCCGTCGGCAGGCAAAGAGTCAACTCCATCGGCATGGAAACAGTCCACTCCGTCGGCATGGAAAGAGTCAACTCCGTCGGCATGGAAAGAGTCAACTCCATCGGCATGGAAACAGTCAACTCCATCGGCATGGAAAGAGGATTCAGTCATGAGAGTAGGGGGGGGAGGAGGAGGAGGGTGAGGAGGTGGAGGAGGAGAGGAAGAAGGTGGCAGGGGTGAATCAGGTGGGAGTGAAGGTACGTGCTCGCTGGCGATGGACGGGTCCTCTGCGGGCCCCTGGTCCTGGTCCTGGTCCAGCTCCTCGAGGGGCGGTGGCAGATCTTCCTCGCTGGTCCAGGTGATGACCTCGTAGGCGGGCGGAGCCGGCGGGAGGCTGAAGCTGAAGCTGGCGGAGTTGGTGGCGCCGGGCGCTGCTCTGGCCGACGGAGGGAGCTCTGCGCTGCCGTACGACAGCACCTCGTCCACCGGGGACAGGATCTCCGACAGCAGAGAGTCCAGAACCTTCTCTCCGTCATCCTCTGGCTGCCCCAACCTCTCGTCCCAGTCCCTGGGGCCCATCTGCCCCAACCTCTCGTCCCTGAGGCCCATCTGCCCCAACCTCTCGTCCCAGTCCCCGGGGCTCATCTGCCCCAACCTCTCGTCCCAGTCCCCGGGGCTCATCTGCCCCAACCTCTCGTCCCAGTGCCTGGGGCCCATCTGCCCCAACCTCTCGTCCCAGTGCCTGGGGCCCATCTGCCCCAACCTCTCGTCCCAGTCCCTGGGGCCCATCTGCCCATAGTACGGGTCGTACCGCGGCCCCGGGCTGGTGCACCTGTGCGGGTCACCCCCCCTCAGGGGTGGAGCCATCTTGTCCCCGTGGCGGTCCTCTTCTGAGGAGCCCAGGCTCTCCGTGCTGAGGGACAGGCTGGACATGTTGTCTGCCCCTGAAGGGCTGCTATCGCATGCCGTCTTCTGCAGCTCTGAACCCGAGTCAATGCTGGGGGTGTTCGCCAACACTGCCCCCCTCATTAATGTCTCTGGAGGGCGTGTGTGTGTGTGTGTGTTTTGACCCTCAGCAGTAGAGGCAGCCAGAGGAGGAGGAGGAGGAAGAGGAAGAAGATCTCCCTGTCGCTCTGGGTCCGAGGCGTCCATGTTTAGCCGGTTCTCATGGTTGTTGTTTAACGACAACACGCTCTGAGATCTCTGGTTGTTCCGCACGTTTAGACTTGCAGTGTCCGTGTCCGTCTCGGACGAATCTGTGTTCACATCGCTGAGGTTGTTCAAAGTGATTGTCGACGTTTCCTGAGCGCTTTCAGAGACGCGATGTCCAGATGTGGTCTCACAGTCAGAGGAGAGAGACTCCCTCTCTCTGGTCAACGGGACACGGGGGGCCGGGGCTGGGGCGGGCCGGTCCGGTACCACCGGTCTCGTTCTGAACCCGCAGACCGGAACATGGTCAGGTGACGGCAGCACAGTCACTCTGGGTTGGTCCGGGTCATTCTTAGGGGACGGCCTCCTCAGCACACGCTGCTCCAGGAGAGAGCTGAACTGGTTTGGGCTGATTTCTGTGGAAACAGACATGTAGGTCATTAATTCATAACAAGTAAACTCATGTTAGCACTGCTGGGTCACATACTCATATTAGCACTGCTGGGTCACTCATATTAGCACTACTGGGTCATATACTCATATTAGCACTACTGGGTCATATACTCATATTAGCACTACTGGGTCACATACTCATATTAGCACTACTGGGTCATATACTCATATTAGCACTACTGGGTCATATACTCATATTAGCACTACTGGGTCATATACTCATATTAGCACTACTGGGTCACTCATATTAGCACTGCTGGGTCATATACTCATATTAGCACTACTGGGTCATATACTCATATTAGCACTACTGGGTCACTCATATTAGCACTACTGGGTCACTCATATTAGCACTGCTGGGTCATATACTCATATTAGCACTACTGGGTCATATACTCATATTAGCACTGCTGGGTCATATACTCATATTAGCACTACTGGGTCACATACTCATATTAGCACTACTGGGTCATATACTCATATTAGCACTACTGGGTCACATACTCATATTAGCACTACTGGGTCATATACTCATATTAGCACTACTGGGTCATATACTCATATTAGCACTACTGGGTCATATACTCATATTAGCACTACTGGGTCATATACTCATATTAGCACTACTGGGTCATATACTCATATTAGCACTGCTGGGTCACATACTCATATTAGCACTACTGGGTCACTCATATTAGCACTACTGGGTCACTCATATTAGCACTACTGGGTCACATACTCATATTAGCACTACTGGGTCACTCATATTAGAACTGCTGGGTCACATACTCATATTAGCACTACTGGGTCACATACTCATATTAGCACTACTGGGTCACATACTCATATTAGCACTACTGGGTCACATACTCATATTAACACTACTGGGTCATATACTCATATTAGCACTACTGGGTCACATACTCATATTAGCACTACTGGGTCATATACTCATATTAGCACTACTGGGTCACATACTCATATTAGCACTACTGGGTCACATACTCATATTAGCACTACTGGGTCACATACTCATATTAGCACTGCTGGGTCACTCATATTAGCACTGCTGGGTCACTCATATTAGCACTACTGGGTCACTCATATTAGCACTACTGGGTCACTCATATTAGCACTACTGGGTCATATACTCATATTAGCACTACTGGGTCACATACTCATATTAGCACTACTGGGTCATATACTCATATTAGCACTACTGGGTCACATACTCATATTAGCACTACTGGGTCACATACTCATATTAGCACTACTGGGTCACATACTCATATTAGCACTACTGGGTCATATACTCATATTAGCACTACTGGGTCACTCATATTAGCACTACTGGGTCACTCATATTAGCACTACTGGGTCACTCATATTAGCACTACTGGGTCACTCATATTAGCACTACTGGGTCATATACTCATATTAGCACTACTGGGTCACATACTCATATTAGCACTACTGGGTCACATACTCATATTAGCACTGCTGGGTCACATACTCATATTAGCACTGCTGGGTCACTCATATTAGCATTACTGGGTCACATACTCATATTAGCACTACTGGGTCACATACTCATATTAACACTACTGGGTCACATACTCATATTAGCACTACTGGGTCACATACTCATATTAGCACTGCTGGGTCACTCATATTAGCACTACTGGGTCATATACTCATATTAGCACTACTGGGTCACTCATATTAGCACTACTGGGTCATATACTCATATTAGCACTACTGGGTCACTCATATTAGCACTGCTGGGTCACTCATATTAGCACTGCTGGGTCACTCATATTAGGTCATATACTCATATTAGCACTACTGGGTCATATACTCATATTAGCACTACTGGGTCACATACTCATATTAGCACTACTGGGTCACATACTCATATTAGCACTGCTGGGTCACATACTCATATTAGCACTGCTGGGTCACTCATATTAGCATTACTGGGTCACATACTCATATTAGCACTACTGGGTCACATACTCATATTAACACTACTGGGTCACATACTCATATTAGCACTACTGGGTCACATACTCATATTAGCACTGCTGGGTCACTCATATTAGCACTACTGGGTCATATACTCATATTAGCACTACTGGGTCACTCATATTAGCACTACTGGGTCATATACTCATATTAGCACTACTGGGTCACTCATATTAGCACTGCTGGGTCACTCATATTAGCACTGCTGGGTCACTCATATTAGGTCATATACTCATATTAGCACTACTGGGTCACTCATATTAGCACTGCTGGGTCACTCATATTAGCACTGCTGGGTCACTCATATTAGGTCATATACTCATATTAGCACTGCTGGGTCACTCATATTAGCACTACTGGGTCATATACTCATATTAGCACTACTGGGTCACTCATATTAGCACTACTGGGTCATATACTCATATTAGCACTACTGGGTCACTCATATTAGCACTACTGGGTCACTCATATTAGCACTACTTGGTCACATACTCATATTAGCACTACTGGGTCGAATACAACATGTATCAGTGATTAACACCAAGGTAAACAAAAGCAAGGCGTGGCAGTGTTCTTATGCTTTGGATAATGACGTACTGTAGGTCAAATTCTAATGCCGCTTAAGGTTGCACCAGAGGGAGAAAGAAAGGGACAATAAACAAATGCTTCTCCCTCCTGTGTATGCCATAATTACGCCATAACTCACAATGCAAACTGTGTATGCCATAACTACGGCATAATTCACAATGCAAACTGTGTATGCCATAACTACGCCATAACCCACAATGCAAACTGTGTATGCCATAACTACGCCATAACCCACAACACAACCACTAAAACACAGACGGGAGTAGTAAAATGTCTCATATAGTGCATGATTTGGGACATTGGCATGTTTACCACTGTGTTGCTTCACCTCTTCATTTGACAACATTCTGTAAATGTTTAGGGACTGAGGAGACCAGTTGCTAGAGTTTTGAAATGAAATGTGGTCCCATTCCTGCCTGATATGGGATCTCAGCTGCTCAACAGTATGGGGTATTCTTAATCACGTTTTCATTCCATGATGTGCCTAATTTGATAGATCTGGACTACAGATATTTGCCATTTTAGTACCTGGACTCTTCCTCTGTGTGTGTGTGTGTGTGTGTAGCACAGGGTGTGTGTGTGTGTGGGGGGGGCAGCACAGGGAGTGTGTGTGTGTGTGTGTGTGTGTGTGTGAGAGAGAGAGAGAGTGTGTGTGTGTGTGTGTGTGTGTGTAGCACAGGGTGTGTCCTCATCTCCTGCACTATGACTCAGCAGAATCTCACAGCACATCAGCACTGACAGGCCAATACATCAACAGTGACAGGGCTGCATTTGGTGATCATTACACACACACGCACACACACACACACACACACACACACACACACACAC
>NC_085001.1:1303768-1311268 GCF_963854185.1 Sardina pilchardus | reverse complement strand
TGTAGCAGGCAAAACCTACACATCCCTACACACACACAGGCGCTTGAGCAGACGAGCCTATGAAGGGCTCCAAATCTGGGTCAGATTCACGACAGAACCAGCGGCTGCCTCTGGAGTGACGAGAACTGAACTGATAGTTTATTTAGGCACGCTCACATACAGATAGTTTATTTAGGCACGCTCACATACAGATAGTTTATTTAGTCACACTCACATACAGACGCTAGTTTATTTAGGCACGCTCACATACAGATAGTTTATTTAGGCACGCTCACATACAGATAGTTTATTTAGGAACGCTCACATTCAGACACTAGTTTATTTAGGAACGCTCACATACAGATAGTTTATTTAGGCACGCTCACATACAGATAGTTTATTTAGTCACACTCACATACAGATAGTTTATTTAGGCACGCTCACATACAGATAGTTTATTTAGGAACGCTCACATTCAGACACTAGTTTATTTAGGAACGCTCACATACAGATAGTTTATTTAGGCACATTCACATACAGATAGTTTATTTAGGGGTGTTCACATACAGATACTTTATTTAAGCACGCTCACATAGGCTACAGACGCTAGTTTATTTAGTCACCCTCACATACAGATAGTTTTTTTAGGCACGCTCACATACAGATAGTTTATTTAGTCACGCTCACATACAGATAGTTTATTTAGGCACACTCACATACAGACGCTTGTTTATTTAGTCATGCTCACATACAGATAGTTTATTTAAGCACGCTCACATACAGATAGTTTCTTTAGGCACACTCACATAGGCTACAGATGCTAGTTTATTTAGGCACACTCACATACAGACGCTAGTTTATTTAGTTACGCTCACATACAGATGGTTTATTTAGGCACGTTCACATACAGATAGTTTATTTAGTCACGCTCACATACAGATAGTTTATTTAGTCATGCTCACATACAGACGCTAGTTTATTTAGGCACGTTCACATACAGATAGTTTATTTAGCAACGTTCACATACAGACGCTAGTTTATTTAGTCACACTCACATACGGATAGTTTATTTAGTCACGCTCACATACAGATAGTTTATTTAGCAACGTTCACATACAGATAGTTTATTTAGTCACGCTCACATACAGATCGTTTATTTAAGCACATTCACATACAGATAGTTTATTTAGGGGCGTTCACATACAGATAGTTTTTTTAGGCACGCTCACATTAGGCCTGCACGATAAATCGTTATAAAATCGCGATCTCGATTCACCCCTGTGTGCGATTTAATTTTTCATTGATTTCGATTCACATTTAATTTAATGAGTCATTGAATTCATGCAGCACAAACGCTAATTTCTTCTGTGAGCTTTAAACTTTTAAAACGCTCCCAAGCGCTGCTTTTCCTTCCCGGCTCTCCTCTCACAAAGCTCAGGGCTTCACCCTCAGCCAATGACAAAGCGCCTTTTAGTCACGTGTTTCACTTGTGGAGAAAGCGGTAGTTCGGAGAGTCCAGCTGTAACAGCAAATGCTGCAACAGCAAATGCTGCAACATCGACGAACTAGTCACTAGTGCAACAGGAGATAGTAAAAATGGATAGGCTATTGATGAAAGCAAGGTAGCCTACTAGTGACGAGACTCGTTCCGATACAGGCTCTCATTCAGTGGTGTAGATGTATTTTGGATTCAGACAAAAATATATAGCCTACGAAAATGCGCTTTATAAATACATTTGACTTGACTTTGACGAGGGCCAGTCTCGTGTGATTTGCAAGGCAGCCTATGCCTTTCCCTCGGTGCAGCAGTGCGAGGAAACGCCAGAAATCTTAACTAACAAAAGCCAGCAATATGATGAAGTTCTAGGCTACAAGGCAAGAGGTCCGAAAGTTGTTCAACAACGCAGACATCTATTAGGCTACGGACACTTTGCACAATGCGACGCCATACCCACATAACAGTAGCCTACATAAGCACTCCGAGATGCGCCTCCTTTATCCAGACCCGTGATCCGAATCACTCCCAAAATGTAGGCTAATCGTTTTGTTCTTGGGTCATTTCAGACGTTTCCTGAAAATGTCATTTAGTTATCTTGCTAATAAACAGACAAACAAAGCCTGATGAAAACAAAACCTCCTTGGCGGAGGTATTAAGGTAATAACAGAGGTAATTGCTTACCATCTAGCAAAATAATAATTATATGGTTCCAATAAACATTAGAACGTGACAGATTTCGAAACATTATGCACACATTGGACAAATGCTACTCCCCTCCTGCAACTAACTGAAACTTCAGTATCTAAAGAAAAGGAGCATCAATTGGCCATTTAGCCTATCAAAAATGAATTATTTATTTTGTAGATATTGCACATTGACTGTAAATGCAGACAGTTTATAACTATCTTAATGTATCTTGAGCCAACTCCACACACATGTAAATGAAGGCTTCAATGAAAAAAAAAAAAAAAAAGGCCATGCAGTTATGTTTAGGCTCGTAGTGATAGGCAATGTGCTATAGATGCCCCAAAAAATCTATGTCTGGTAGGCTACTGCCAATTAGTTTTGTTTTTGTCATGGTTCATGTGTGCAATAAACATTGCACTTTGCGAGGAAAAAAAATCGTGGCAGAAAATCGTGATATCAATTCTAAGCTAAAAAATCGTGATTCATATTTTTCCCTGAATCGTGCAGGCCTAGCTCACATACAGATAGTTTATTTAGGCACGCTCACATACAGACGCTAGCTTATTTAGGCACGCTCACATACAGATAGTTTATTTAGGCACACTCACATACAGATAGTTTATTTAGGCACGCTCACATACAGATAGTTTATTTAGGTACGCTCACATACAGACGCTAGCTTATTTAGGCACGCTCACATACAGATAGTTTATTTAGGCACACTCACATACAGATAGTTTATTTAGGGGCGTTCACATACAGATAGTTTATTTAAGCACACTCACATAGGCTACAGACGCTAGTTTATTTAGTCACCCTCACATACAGATAGTTTTATTTAGTCACGCTCACATACAGATAGTTTTGTTAGGCACGCTCACATACAGATAGTTTATTTAGTCACGCTCACATACAGATAGTTTTTTTAGGCACGCTCACATACAGATAGTTTATTTAAGCACATTCACATAAAGATAGTTTATTTAGGCACGTTCACATATAGTTTATTTAGGCACGCTCATATACAGATAGTTTATTTAAGCACGCTCACATAGCCTACAGATAGTTTATTTAGGCACGCTCACATACAGATAGTTTATTTAAGCACGTTCACATACAGATAGTTTATTTAGGCACACTCACATACAGATAGTTTATTTAGGCACGCTCACATACAGATAGTTTATTTAGGCACACTCACATACAGATAGTTTATTTAGGCACACTCACAAACAGACGCTAGTTTATTTAGTCACGCTCACATACAGATAGTTTATTTAGTCACGCTCACATACAGATAGTTTATTTAAGCACGTTCACATACAGACGCTTGTTTATTTAGTCATGCTCACATACAGATAGTTTATCTAGGCACGCTCGCATACAGACGCTAGTTTATTTAGGAACGCTCACATACAGATAGTTTTTTTAGGCACATTCACATACAGATAGTTTATTTAGGGGCGCTCACATACAGACGCTAGTTTATTTAGGGGCGTTCACATACAGACGCTTGTTTATTTAGTCACGCTCACATACAGATAATTTATTTAAGCACGTTCACATACAGACGCTAGTTTATTTAGACACACTCACATACAGATAGCTTATTTAGGCACACCCACATACAGACAGATAGTTTATTTAAGCACGTTCACATACAGATCGTTTATTTAGGCACGTTCACATACAGACGCTAGTTTATTTAGGCACGCTCACATACAGACGCTAGTTTATTTAGGCACGCTCACATACAGACGCTAGTTTATTTAGGGGCGTTCACATACAGACGCTAGTTTATTTAGACACACTCACATACAGACGCTAGTTTATTTAGGGGCGTTCACATACAGACGCTAGTTTATTTAGGGGCGTTCACATACAGATAGTTTATTTAGACACACTCACATACAGACGCTAGCTTATTTAGGCACACTCACATACAGACGCTAGTTTATTTAGGGGCGTTCACATACAGTGCGTTTGAACATAGTCTTATGCTGACTGAGTATCTTGTCCTTGAGGCGTGTTGCTGTTGTGTGTGTGTGGGTGTGTGTGTGCGTCACTATCCTCTGAATGGACCTTGAGTTGTCTTTAAAACACACTCATGTACAGAAAGAGAATTGTGCCCTTGGAACGTGTTGCTGCATACTGGGCTGCCCTGTGTGTGTGTGTGTGTGTATGTGTGTGTGTGCGTGAATGTATGTGTGTGTGTGTGTATTGGGATGCCCTGTGTGTGTGTGTGTGTATACCTACTGGGCTGCCCTGTGTGTGTGCACTCATGCGAGAGAGTGAGAAAGAGTTCCTTTAAGTGTAGCCAATGCATGTATGGAGACTGTCTGACTGTGTGTGTGTGTGTGTGTGTGTGTGTGTGTGTGTGTGTGTGTGTGTGTGTGTGTGTGTGTGTGTTTGTGTGTGTGTGTGTGTGTTTGTGATCCAAATATCTGGCTGTGTGTGTGTGTGTGATCCATATATCTGGCTGGTTGTGTTTGAGTGTGTGTGTGTGTGTGTGTGATCCACATTTCTGGCGGCAGCCTAACCCCGGTGGATCCAGTGGTGTGCGTGCGTGCGTGCGTGCGTGCGTGCGTGCGTGCGTGCGTGCGTGCGTGCGTGCGTGCGTGCGTGCGTGCCTAACCCTGGTGGATCCAGTAGTGTAGCTGGCTGCTCATCATCATCGCTGCTCTGATGTTCAGACGCTTGATCGTCCCCCCGTCTTAGTTCCGCTATTACCTCAGTCTCCAGGGCGGATCTCCTCTCCTCCTGCACCCAGACAGAGAGAGAGAGAGAGAGAGAGAGAGAGGGAGAGAGGAGAGAGGGAGAGAGGGAGAGAGAGAGAGAGAGGGAGGGGAGAGGAGACATGAGCGCTGTGGACCATGATTGATTTACAGTCTTAAAGATGAGACAGGGAAAGAGGCAGATACAGAGAGAGAGGGGGGAAGAGAGAGGGGGAAGAGAGAGAGAGGGGGGAGTGAGAAAAAGAGAGGAAAAGAGAGAGGGGGGGAGTGAGGAAAGCAGAGGAAAAGAGAGCGAGGGAAGTAGAGACAGAGGGATTGAGAGAGGGTTGAGAAATTGAGACAGAGAGAGGAACAGGCAGCTTTAACTCTTTCCTCTCTCTGACTGTCACCCCAGAGCAGCTCAAGGTCTAGTTGGTCGGTGATTATCATTAATCATCTTTATCTGTAACACTTATTAAAAACAATACAAGTGATTTGCTTTCAGATATGGTGGAGCATTGGTGAAATCACCTATAGGTTCCATTCCTAAAGCCAGCATTACGAGCCTGTGTTGCCAACGTTACGAGCCTGTGTTGCTATGGCCACTGTTACAAGCCTGTGTTGCTACCATCACAAGTCTGTGTTGCTACCGTTACTACCCTGTGTTGCTACCGTTACGAGCCTGTGTTGCTATGGCCACCGTTACGAGTCTGTGTTGCTACCGTTACTAACCTTTGTTGCCAACACTGCATTAAAGTGTGAATAGGAAATATCATATACATCATCTTATTCTTTTGCTGCATTCTGTGTTGATAACTTTTAAACAAAAGTATATTTGAAAGCTTTATGATGTTACAGTGTTGTTTAAAATGCCTAAAACTTTCATATAGTCCTGAATGACTACAGTACATATAGTATAGTGAACTTCTGCATTAGAGTTCATATAGCTACATGTAGTGAACTCCTGCATAAAGTTCTGAATGACTATAGTGAACTCCTGCATTATAGTTCTGAATAGCTACATGTAGTGAACTCCTGCACTATAGTTCATATAGCTACATGTAGTGAACTCCTGCACTATAGTTCTGAATGACTATCGTGAACTCCTGCATAAAGTTCTGAATGACTATTAGTGAACTCCTGCATTATAGTTCTGAATGGCTACATGTAGTGAACTCCTGCACTATAGTTCTGAATGACTATCGTGAACTCCTGCATAAAGTTCTGAATGACTATTAGTGAACTGCTGCATTATAGTTCTGAATGACTATTAGTGAACTCCTGCATTATAGTTCTGAATGACTACATGTAGTGAACTCCTGCACTATAGTTCTGAATGGCTACATGTAGTGAACTCCTGCACTATAGTTCTGAATGGCTACATGTAGTATACTGTGTAGTGTACTGCTGCACTATAGTTCTGAATGGCTACATGTAGTATACTGTGTAGTGAACTGCTGCATATAGTTCTGAATGACTATTAGTGAACTGCTGCATTATAGTTCTGAATGACTATTAGTGAACTCCTGCATTATAGTTCTGAATGACTACATGTAGTGAACTCCTGCACTATAGTTCTGAATGGCTACATGTAGTGAACTCCTGCACTATAGTTCTGAATGACTATAGTGAACTGCTGCATTATAGTTCTGAATAGCTACATGTAGTATACTGTGCAGTGTACTGCTGCATATAGTTCTGAATAGCTACATGTAGTATACTGTGTAGTGAACTGCTGCATTATAGTTCTGAATGGCTACATGTAGTATACTGTGCAGTGTACTGCTGCATATAGTTCTGAATAGCTACATGTAGTATACTGTGTAGTGCACTGCTGCATATAGTTCTGAATGGCTACATGTAGTATACTGTGCAGTGTACTGCTGCATATAGTTCTGAATAGCTACATGTAGTATACTGTGTAGTGCACTGCTGCATATAGTTCTGAATAGCTACATGTAGTATACTGTGTAGTGTACTGCTGCATTATAGTTCTGAATGGCTACATGTAGTATACCGTGTAGTGAACTGCTGCATTATAGTTCTGAATAGCCACATGTACATGTAGTATACTGTGCAGTGCACTGCTGCACTATAGTTCTGAATAGCTACATGTAGTATACTGTGTAGTGCACTGCTGCATATAGTTCTGAATGGCTACATGTAGTATACTGTGTAGTGTACTGCTGCATTATAGTTCTGAATAGCTACATGTAGTATACTGTGCAGTGTACTGCTGCATATAGTTCTGAATGGCTACATGTAGTATACTGTGCAGTGTACTGCTGCATATAGTTCTGAATAGCTACATGTAGTATACTGTGCAGTGTACTGCTGCATATAGTTCTGAATAGCTACATGTAGTATACTGTGCAGTGTACTGCTGCATATAGTTCTGAATGGCTACATGTAGTATACTGTGCAGTGTACTGCTGCATATAGTTCTGAATAGCTACATGTAGTATACTGTGCAGTGCACTGCTACATGTAGTGTAAATACTGTGTAGTGTACTGCTGCATATAGTTCTGAATGGCTACATGTAGTATACTGTGTAGTGTACTGCTGCATATAGTTCTGAATAGCTACATGTAGTATACTGTGTAGTGTACTGCTGCATATAG
>NC_085001.1:1291268-1301268 GCF_963854185.1 Sardina pilchardus | reverse complement strand
GGCGCCGGCGTGCCGTGCGCGCAGCTCTTCTTCTCTCAGGAAGTGCCCAGCCTGGGCCAGAGACAGGTGGCCCTCCAGCGCCCCCTGGCTGTACAGCTCACTCAGCTCACTCCACTGAGGGACACAGCAGTAAGCTCTCTCACCGGTGGACACTCAAAGGCTGTTGATATTTCAGCTCATCAGACAATAAATGCACATTCTTTACCATGATCCAGGAGCAAAGCATTGATATGCTGGAGTAGTTTATGGCTCGGTCTAAAGCAGAGGGCCAGCTCACTACGCCTGCTCTTTAAAAGACTTTGGGTGCCTCTCAACATCTCTCCTCGATCCTCGATGCTCGATCCTCGAGAGGCGTTCCCACTGATCTATAACTAGCACTGGATAGACTATCCCATTGTTGCCGCCCCATCATTCTTTATCTAGATCAGTGAGGACGAGGATTGAGGAAGGGAGGGAGGGTGCATAAAAGACCAAATGAGAGGCACCCATTATGCTTTATGATAGTTTTCCTGTTGAAAGTGTGCCTGTTTTTACAGTCTCAGACGGTCTCTTCTGAGTGTGTAACAGGACTTCTGCCGTGCTCTGTGTTTAGTAGCTTCATTAGTGAGGATGGTGTTCAACTGGACCTGAATACGTTCTATTAGGCACATTAGTGCTGGAGCGGAGATAGAAAATAGGTTCCCCTGAAACACACAGACTGTCTGGAGAGCACAGTCTAGTCAAAACACATGAGACATGACAAGTCTTTCAAAGCGAGCGCTGAAAGTAATCCTGATGTTATTCACAGGGTAGTTATGGCGTCTTGTCTTCTGAATGTTATTCACGATGCAGTTATGGCGTCTACTCTTCTAAATGCTATTCACAGGGTAGTTATGGCGTCTTGTCTTCTGAATGTTAGTCACGATGCAGTTATGGCGTCTCCTCTTTTAAATGTTATTCACAGGGTAGTTATGGAGTCTCCTTTTCTGAATGCTATTCACAGGGTAGTTATGGAGTCTACTCTTCTTCCTTTTTTGCCTTGGGCCTTGCCCTCTTTTTGTGTCTTTCTTTGTGTTCATTCTTTAATTTTCTTCTAAATTCCCGCCTGTCTTTTTGTCTATATATCTCTCCCCTCTATCTCTTTCTCTCCCTCTATCCCTTTCTCCCTGCTCTCTCTCTCTCTCCCCCCCTTTCTTTATAACTCTCTCTACCCCCCTCTCTCACTCTATCCCTCTCTGTCTCTCTCCCTCTCTCACTCTCTCTTTATAACTCTCTCTATTCTTCCCTCTCTGCTGCTGTGTTTTTGGACAGAATCATCGGTGTGACTTAACACACACACACACACACACACACACACACACACACACACACACACACTAATATAATATAGAACTGAAGAGTGCAGAGCAGCGCTGCAGCTCTCTTTTCCTTACTGGTGGAGTTTAAGCTGGAGGAGGAGCTCTATACATTACTGCTGGAGGAGGAGGAGGAGGTGCTCTTTACCTTACTACTGGAGGAGGAGGAGGAGCTAGAGGAGGTGCTCTTTACCTTACTGCTAGAGGAGGAGGTGCTAGAGGAGGTGCTCTTTACCTTACTGCTAGAGGAGGAGGAGGAGGAGGTGCTCTTTACCTTACTACTGGAGGAGGTGCTCTATACCTTACTGGTGGAGGAGGAGGAGGTGCTCTATACCTTACTGCTGGAGGAGGTGCTCTTTACCTTACTGCTAGAGGAGGTGCTCTTTACCTTACTGCTAGAGGAGGTGCTCTATACCTTACTGCTAGAGGAGGTGCTAGAGGAGGTGCTCTATACCTTACTGGTGGAGGAGGAGGAGGTGCTCTATACCTTACTGCTAGAGGAGGTGCTCTATACCTTACTGCTGGAGGAGGTGCTCTTTACCTTACTGCTAGAGGAGGTGCTCTTTACCTTACTGTTGGAGGAGGAGGAGGTGCTCTATACCTTACTGCTAGAGGAGGTGCTCTATACCTTACTGCTAGAGGAGGTGCTCTTTACCTTACTGCTAGAGGAGGTGCTCTATACCTTACTGCCGGAGGAGGAGGAGGTGCTCTTTACCTTACTGCTAGAGGAGGTGCTCTATACCTTACTGCTAGAGGAGGTGCTCTTTACCTTACTGCTAGAGGAGGTGCTAGAGGAGGTGCTCTATACCTTACTGCTAGAGGAGGTGCTCTTTACCTTACTGCTAGAGGAGGTGCTCTATACCTTACTGCCGGAGGAGGAGGAGGTGCTCTTTACCTTACTGCTAGAGGAGGTGCTCTATACCTTACTGCCGGAGGAGGAGGAGGTGCTCTTTACCTTACTGCTAGAGGAGGTGCTCTATACCTTACTGCTAGAGGAGGTGCTCTTTACCTTACTGCTAGAGGAGGTGCTAGAGGAGGTGCTCTATACCTTACTGCTAGAGGAGGTGCTCTTTACCTTACTGCTAGAGGAGGTGCTCTATACCTTACTGCCGGAGGAGGAGGAGGTGCTCTTTACCTTACTGCTAGAGGAGGTGCTCTATACCTTACTGCTAGAGGAGGTGCTCTTTACCTTACTGCTAGAGGAGGTGCTCTATACCTTACTGCTAGAGGAGGTGCTCTATACCTTACTGCTAGAGGAGGTGCTCTTTACCTTACTGCTAGAGGAGGTGCTAGAGGAGGTGCTCTATACCTTACTGCTAGAGGTGCTAGAGGAGGTGCTCTATACCTTACTGCTAGAGGAGGTGCTTGAGGAGGTGCTCTATACCTTACTGGTGGAGTCTGAGCTGGAGGAGGGGCTAGTGGAGCTGCCGCTGGTGGGTCTGGTGCTGGTGGGGAAGTGGTCGCTGCTGCCTGACTCAGGCCCCTCTGCATGAACACACACACACACACACACACACACACACACACACACACTACATCACTACAGCTCCACTGTAAATACATGCTTTCATGGATTGTGCACAGTATTCTTTTACACAAACATACGGGCGTTTGAAGGCATCACATGTACAGTACACCATGCTGTTGGTGGTGCAAACAAACACTGCATCGCCACGGAGATCACACAGTAGGGAGCTGCTCAAGGATCATTTAGTATATTGTTGTGTTTAGTTGTTTAATGAAAGCACAGTTTTAGTATTTTGTTGTGTTTAGTTATGTAATGAAAGCACAGTTTTAGTATTTTGTTGTGTTTAGTTGTGTAATGAAAGCACAGTTTCAGTATTTTGTTGTGTTTAGTTGTTTAATGAAAGCACAGTTTTAGTATATTGTGTTGTGTTTAGCTGTGTAATGAAAGCACAGTTTTTATCGCCATCCAGGAGCTTTCACTTCTGGCTCCTTGGCTATCAATTTGGTAATTACCGTATAACGAACAATAAACATATTGGAGGAGTGAATCGCTGCTGTGATATACGACTATTGTCTATCCAAAGTATGGTGACTGTTTCAAAGTTAACTGACGGTCAAATCAACTCAAAAGCTCCTCCAAGTGGTCTGTGATGCAAGTTTGTGTGTAAAATATGCTTAGGAGGGTGTTAGTGAAACATTCTTAGCAATAGGATTTAGCAATAGGCTATAAATACGATGCACTGAACTGTAGGCAATAATCACTTCCTGTTGGAGCTGCAGCTCACTGGCATTTCAATTTGTTTCCTTTTGAAATCTGCATTGAAGGAATACGCTATGATGTGTTTCATTACCATATACTAATTACACCAGTGAAGCTCCGCTCGCTGTGTCTGTGCACATGAAAGGGAAGCTCCTATTATATCTACCTATTACATAACCCACCTAGGGATCAATAAAGTATCTATCTATCTATCTATCTATCTAACCCACCTGGGGCGTCCATCAACATGTCTGCGTTCTCCTCCACAGGCTGGCTGTGTCCATCTCTCTGAAGTGCTGCACTGAGGACTGGCCTCTCTGCACAGCCTCTGGGGGCCTGACCGGCGGCTGCTCCCACACACGGGGAGGATCTGGGGGGTGTCTGGGGCGACTGAGCCGGATTGATGGGTGTTCCCGCACATGGTGAGGTTATAGCTGGTGTTTGGGGTCTGCACCCCTGACTGGTGGCTGTGTCTGCAGGTGGTGAGGCTCTGGGGGGAGTCTGGGGTCTGTACCCCTGGCTGGTGGCTGTGTCTGCAGGTGGTGAGGCTCTGGGGGGAGTCTGGGACGTGGGCCTCAACCGGGCCACATCTGGGCCAGAGTCCGGTGCCGTGTGCGGAGGCCGACCCAGATGCCGAGGCCACAGAACCAGAGCGTCCTCCAGCCGAGCGTCCAGAACGGCCGCAGCGTCCTTCAGCGCCTCCACCCGCTCCCTCTGGGTCTGCACCTGGACACCTGCACACACCTGCACAGGTGAGCACACCTGGACACCTCCACACACCTGCACAGGTGAGCACACCTGCCCTCCTGTCTCAGCCAGTGAGGTGGGCCTCACCTGTGCAGTCCGCCCTCCCCACACCTGCACAGGTGACCCCACATCCCCTCCTGTCCCAGCTGCTGGGGTCACACTAGTCTGTGCGCTCCTGCAACACACAAACACAAGACATATGACAGACAGTGTGAAGTCTCAACACCCATCACATACAGTACAGTCTGAAGTCTCAACGCCCATCACATACAGTACAGTCTGAAGTCTCAACACCCATCACATACAGTCTGAAGTCTCAACACCCATCACATACAGTACCGTCTGAAGTCTCAATACTCATCTCATACAGTGTGAAGTCTCAATACTCATCAAATACAGTCTGAAGTCTCAACACCCATCTCATACAGTACAGTGTGAAGTCTCAATACTCATCTCATACAGTGTGAAGTCTCAATACTCATCTCATACAGTGTGAAGTCTCAACACCCATCACATACAGTGTGAAGTCTCAATACTCATCACATACAGTCTGAAGTCTCAATACTCATCAAGTCTGAAGTCTCAACACCCATCACATACAGTACAGTGTGAAGTCTCAACACCCATCACATACAGTAGTCTGAAGTCTCAGGGTGCCAAACCGTTGTGTTGTGTCCAAAGGGTGTTGTACAGTGGTGTTGTGTAGGACCGTGTGTAATGTAGACAGAGGTTGTAGAACATGTAGTTATGCAACGGGAGGTTCTAGAATATGAGGTTCTACTGTGGGAGACTCTAGGAGATCTCACCCTCCTGTGAGGTTCTAGAATATGAGGTTCTACTGTGGGAGACTCTAGGAGATCTCACCCTCCTGTGAGGTTCTAGAATATGAGGTTCTACTGTGGGAGACTCTAGGAGATCTCACCCTCCTGTGAGGTTCTAGAATATGAGGTTCTACTGTGGGAGACTCTAGGAGATCTCACCCTCCTGTGAGGTTCTAGAATATGAGGTTCTACTGTGGGAGACTCTAGGAGATCTCACCCTCCTGTGAGGTTCTAGAATATGAGGTTCTACTGTGGGAGACTCTAGGAGATCTCACCCTCCTGTGAGGTTCTAGAATATGAGGTTCTACTGTGGGAGACTCTAGGAGATCTCACCCTACTGTGAGGTTCTAGAATATGAGGTTCTACTGTGGGAGACTCTAGGAGATCTCACCCTCCTGTGAGGTTCTAGAATATGAGGTTCTACTGTGGGAGACTCTAGGAGATCTCACCCTCCTGTGAGGTTCTAGAATATGAGGTTCTACTGTGGGAGACTCTAGGAGATCTCACCCTACTGTAAGGTTCTAGAATGTGAGGTTCTAGGAGACTTTAGGAGATCTCACCTTCCTGTGTGCAGGGATGTTCTGAAATGGCTCCAGGGACGACGAGCTGCCTCCATCTGAGTGACAGCAGACCCAGCGGAGCTCCTTCCCTACAGAGACATGCACAGGTGCAGACACTCAGACATGCATTAGAGACATGCACAGGTGCAGACACTCAGACATGCATTAGAGACATGCACAGGTTCAGACACTCAGACATGCATTAGAGACATGCACAGGTTCAGACACTCAGACATGCATTAGAGACATGCACAGGTGCAGACACTCAGACATGCATTAGAGACATGCACAGGTGCAGACACTCAGACATGCATTAGAGACATGCACAGGTGCAGACACTCAGACATGCATTAGAGACATGCACAGGTGCAGACACTCAGACATGCATTAGAGACATGCACAGGTTCAGACACTCAGACATGCATTAGAGACATGCACAGGTTCAGACACTCAGACATGCATTAGAGACATGCACAGGTGCAGACACTCAGACATGCATTCACTTCTCTTCCCTACAGAGACGTGCACAGGTTCAGACACTCAGGGCCAGATGTACTAACGTTTTGCGCCCATTTTAGGCGTAACGTGCACGTAATAGGAGCGAGCCCAGTCCTGCTGCAGTGCATCAGAGCATCTCTCTGTGTCCTGGTCAGCTCCTGGAGTCTGCTCTTCCTCCTCTCCTCCTCCTCCGCGGCCTGCCTCGCCTGCCGTCTCATCCTCCTCTTCCTCGTGTCCCCTTGCCGCCGCATGAACTCCTGCAGCTCAGCCTTGGGCCGTCTGCCTGCCGCCGGTGTGTGTGCGGGTCGTGTGTGTGATTCTGTCCCTGCTGCGAGAGTGTGTTGTAGCCGTGTGTGTGATTCTGTTCTTTCAGCCTCCAGAGGTTGTGACTCCTCTGTGCTACCTTGCTTATTAATCAGACCTGCAAAATAATATCAGAGATATTTTAGAATGAAATGATGATTAATAAAGATGATTAAATAACGTTATTTGAGAATGAAAAAAGGACATGGCAGGTGCGTTACTGTATCTGTATCAGCATGCAGTCACCTTGTGGCCCAACAGGTGCGGTCAAGTTGGTGTTCTGTGGTGAGGGTTCTACGTTCTCTTTAATGTGCGGTGGAGAGAGTTCTACGTTCTCTTTGGCATGCTGTCGGGGTGCGCTGGTGAGCGCTGTCCTCGTTGACCCCAGGAAGTGCTTCATGAGGTTTTGGGCGTCGCGCCAGGCGGAGATGTTAGCTGAGTGCTCCCCTACAGTGAGACAAGGGATGGTGAGTAGTGAACACACACACACACACACACACACACACACACACACAGTGAGTAGTGAACACACACACACGGCACAGTGAGTAGTGAACACACATACGCACACACACACACAGCACAGTCAGTAGTGAACACACACACACATACACACACACAGCACAGTGAGTAGTGAACACACACACACACGGCACAGTGAGTATTGAGAGCAACTTTCAACCACGACCTACCACTACCCCTGCCCACATGTTCCACTACCCCTGCCCACATGTTCCACTACCCCTGCCCACATGTTCCACTACCCCTGCTTCATGTTCCACTACCCCTGCCCACATGTTCCACTACCCCTGCCCACATGTTCCACTACCCCTGCCCACATGTTCCACTACCCCTGCTTCATGTTCCACTACCCCTGCCCACATGTTCCACTACCCCTGCCCACATGTTCCACTACCCCTGCCCACATGTTCCACTACCCCTGCTTCATGTTCCTCTACCCCTGCCCACATGTTCTACTACCCCTGCCCACATGTTCCACTACCCCTGCTTCATGTTCCACTACCCCTGCCCACATGTTCTACTACCCCTGCCCACATGTTCCTCTACCCCTGCTTCATGTTCCACTACCCCTGCTTCATGTTCCACTACCCCTGCCCACATGTTCCTCTACCCCTGCCCACATGTTCTACTACCCCTGCTTCATGTTCCACTACCCCTGCTTCATGTTCCTCTACCCCTGCTTCATGTTCCACTACCCCTGCCCACATGTTCCACTACCCCTGCTTCATGTTCCACTACCCCTGCCCACATGTTCCACTACCCCTGCCCACATGTTCCACTACCCCTGCTTCATGTTCCACTACCCCTGCTTCATGTTCCTCTACCCCTGCTTCATGTTCCACTACCCCTGCTTCATGTTCCACTACCCCTGCCCACATCAAGGTCAAGGTAACTTTATTGTCCCCAAGGGGCAATTTTTGTGCAGCCAGCAGACAGGTTTACATAAGGACAGACACACAGCAATATGGCAAAACATATAAAATACCCATAGAAACTAAAAACACAATAAAAAACAATAAAATAAAATAGATAAAATCAGAAAATAAATAAGTTAATGCACTTAAATGCACTTGTTCCACTACCCCTGCCCACATGTTCCACTACCCCTGCTTCATGTTCCACTACCCCTGCCCACATGTTCCACTACCCCTGCCCACATGTTCCACTACCCCTGCCCACATGTTCCTCTACCCCTGCTTCATGTTCCACTACCCCTGCCCACATGTTCCACTACCCCTGCCCACATGTTCCACTACCCCTGCTTCATGTTCTACTACCCCTGCCCACATGTTCCTCTACCCCTGCCCACATGTTCTACTACCCCTGCCCACATGTTCCACTACCCCTGCTTCATGTTCCACTACCCCTGCTTCATGTTCCACTACCCCTGCTTCATGTTCCACTACCCCTGCTTCATGTTCCACTACCCCTGCCCACATGTTCCACTACCCCTGCCCACATGTTCCACTACCCCTGCCCACATGTTCCACTACCCCTGCTTCATGTTCCACTACCCCTGCCCACATGTTCCACTACCCCTGCTTCATGTTCCACTACCCCTGCTTCATGTTCCACTACCCCTGCTTCATGTTCCACTACCCCTGCTTCATGTTCCACTACCCCTGCCCACATGTTCCACTACCCCTGCCCACATGTTCCACTACCCCTGCTTCATGTTCCACTACCCCTGTCCATACTGTATGTTGTATGTGCTACTAGTGCCCACATGTTCTACTACCCCTGCCCACATGTTCTACTACCAGTCCACCCTTGGCCACCCTTGGGTCAGAAGTCGGATTCCCTACCCAGTCATGGCTGACCCAGCAGTGACCCAGCAGTGACCCAGCAGTGAGCTGTGGCTTACAGACCGTTCTGAGATTTACACAGAGTGAAACTTCTGCCCCATAATGTCCATTACACCACACAGAGTGGACATTACACTACACAGAGTGGGCATTACACCACACAGAGTGGACATTACACCACACAGAGTGGACATTACACCACACAGAGTGAGATTTCTGCCCATAATATCCATTTCATCACACAGAGTGGACATTACACTACACAGAGTGGGCATTACACCACACAGAGTGGACATTACACCACACAGAGTGGACATTACACCACACAGAGTGAGATTTCTGCCCATAATGTGCAGCCTCGTCCCTACATGCAGCCTACAAATCCCTGACAGGCTACTGCAGCTTAATCTTCTACATATCAAAACCGCTAAGAGTATCTCTGAGGAATCAGACAGTCCACCCTGACTCAGCCCCCACATCACTAAATATCCCCATTGCAAAACCAGCGTCACTGGGCTGTGTTTGGCACGAGAAGATACGCACGCCGTAAGTCGCGCTAACGCCGTTCTTATTAAACCCTGAGAGCGCTGACTCCTGCGGGCCTTACGCTGCAGAGGAGGTGTGTGTGGAGCAGTTGATCTCGCCGGAGCGCTCCTCGCTCTGGATTCCCTCTCAGAAGCCCCTCTGGACGACGATCTGACCGCCTCTCCACAGCCAGGGCCTCCTCCTGATGTTTACAGAGACAGAAGACGTGCTCAAATATAACATGCAACTGTATTTATAGAGATTCATCAGGTATTTTCATTAAAATGTAATAATATTTATGAAGATGAATCAGGTATTTTCTGGCCTAAAATCACCACTTCAATCCGGCTCTCTGGCTAAGAAATTAGCTTTAAAGCTGATCATGGACTGATGAGGTCCGTTGATGGAACTGACCTTTGAGAGAAAAGGTCACTCTGCAAACCTTTCTGGTCATCTGGACCCCGTGTTGCACCTTGTCGTTGACCAATATTCCTTCCTTCACAAGCGCCCTCTCCTGATTGGCCAACGCCCGCAGCCTCGCGCGCCTCTGTTCCAGAATCTTCTCCCTCAGAATGTCCAGAGCGCCAGACTTCGGGACGCCTCGCCTCAGAAGCTCTTTGCGCCGCTCACTGACAGGAGAGACCCAGCGGCACGATTT
>NC_085001.1:1283768-1286268 GCF_963854185.1 Sardina pilchardus | reverse complement strand
TGGTGTAGACCTTCAGCTCTGGCGATGGTGGCGTAGACCTTCAGCTCTGGTGATGGTGGTGGTGTAGACCTTCAGCTCTGGTGATGGTGGTGGTGTAGACCTTCAGCTCTGGCGATGGTGGCGTGGACCTTCAGCTCTGGTGATGGCGGTGGTGGTGCAGGAGGGAGGCGGAAGACAAAATACCCCCTTCCTGCACCACCACCGCCATGTGAAAAAACATACATAAAATCAAAACTTCCAGGAGGTATTACAGTTGTATAGCATTACAGACAACATATAAAAAAAGTTCTAAGTTTGTGTTATGCCATGAAACTTACTTTACACGTCTTACTTTCTCATCCTCTTTTAATATTTCTCCACAATCTCAACCATGACATCATTCTTTCGTTTTAATGTCTTGGGTGACACAAAAATGTAACTGCTCACTACTGACAAGCCACATTTTGATCTGATGTATTAACAGCCACCATTTCACATTCCTTCTCATTTGCAGCACTTGACAAAGAAAGGATAAGAAAATAACCACTTGCCTTTCTACTAGCAGGTCTCTTCACCAGGTGGTCAGGAAGGGAGAACACAGTTGGTACTGCAGTGCAAGTCAGACGATTCCCCTTAACATAATGAATTGGGTATTCATGAAATGGGTTGAGTTGGAATTTACATCACCACACAGTGTTGGTCAGGAAAATGATTGGCTTACATAGGTATAAATGGTGAATTCATGGTCTTCAAAATGAAGACTACAGAGATGAGATGACTTGCTGGGCTCCCAGTCTTGTCGTCTTATGTTCACCAGCCATCGTCTCAGTCTGTCTGCATGCTGCACACCTAAAGGAAAACTGTAAAAAAAAAAAAAACATTCATATGTCAAGCGGTTGTGAAGGGGCATGGTGTATTTATTACAACCATTACATATTTAACTCATAATGCCTCCGGGCTGCTGATGACTGGGGCTGTAATGCCATGCTTTGATGTCTGGCGAGGCTGCTGGTTAATCCGTTCACATTTATTAATTCAGTCAGTCGTTGTATGACATTCATTTGACTACTACTAGGCTATACGTTCAAGAAACGTAGCTACGGAATCGCTGAATGCCGAGGTAGCACAGCTACATTAACTCGGTAGCATAAAGTTAGCTAAGTTAGACAGCCTTCATCGGAAAAACGGCTGTCATAACCATAGGGTCATTACATAGTGTTAACATATTTAATCTCATTAAATATAACCAAGAACTATTAATGTTAAAGTATACACCACGTACACGGCTTCGTCTAAGAACTATCACAACATTGTTAAATAAACGAGCAGCTAAACTGACAACAAGGCTAAGATAAATACCTGGTAAGGTAATGTAGCTAGCACCCGGTAACCTAACGTCAGCTAACTGGACCGCTATTCCTGGCACAATCAGACACATTGATATACTAATAACTACAACCATTCTTGTACCTAATCCTTTTAAGGATGTCTGACACAGATGACTGTAAAATTAAATTACCTTGCTAAAGTAAACGGCTAAGCGATCCCTAGAAGACTTCATAGCCTAGCTGCTACATACTGTAAGTTAGCAAGCTAATATTAAGTTAATATTCACTTACCGAAAAAAAACTGCACAGAGCTTCTCTGGGATGGCCCGTTAGTACAACCAACAGCACAGCACGACATGACTGTCAATGTATAAAGTGTAATAACAGCAAATAAAACAAATATGATAAGTTGCCTGACGAACGAACACCACCACAGCCGAGCCTACAGCTACTCCACGGACTGAACGGCTGCAAGCGGCTGACGCTGCGGTCACGCACTGTCAATCAACGCCCGTTTTAGAGTTGTTGAAATAACTTTAAAAAAAATAATTTCACAGAGAAAAGAAAAATGGTGTGTATTGAAGCACATTGAAAACAATTTTTTCGAATAACATGTTGTAAATATAACATTAGTTTTAGGTGAGAAAAGTGACACGGAAAGTTGGCTACTTGGCCATTGAAATACATGGGGATGGGCGGAGCTACGAATTGTACTGCAGCCAGCCACCAGGGGGCTCTGGACTAGCGGTTGCTTCAATTCCAACGGACGACACACTGTCCAGGTCTATATATACAGTCTATGACCGTAACATCACCTGCACACACACCTCACACAGTAACATCCACCATAACATCACCACCACCTGGACACACACCTCACACAGTAACATCCACCATAACATCACCACCACCTGGACACACACCTCACACAGTAACATCCACCATAACATCACCACCACCTGGACACACACCTCACACAGTAACATCCACCATAACATCACCACCACCTGGACACACACCTCACACAGAAACATCCACCATAACATCACCACCACCTGGACACACACCTCACACAGTAACATCCACCATAACATCACCACCACCTGGACACACACCTCACACTGAATCACGGGGTCTTATATAGAGCAGCACTCTCATACTGTAACACACACCTCACACTCTCATCTACAGTA
>NC_085001.1:1258768-1278768 GCF_963854185.1 Sardina pilchardus | reverse complement strand
GGAGCATTAGTTAAAGGACTACAATCTTTGAAGAATCTTTCCCAAATCTTGTCAGTGTAAGGTAGGCTTTAGTGACAACCACTTTACAGTAAGTAACTCAGAGTGTCCACTGGCGGGACTCACTGGAGGCTATGAGATCTTGGGCTGTACTTAAACTCAGTCAGTGGAGGCTATGAGATCTTGAGCTGTACTTAACTCAGTCAGTGGAGGCTATGAGATCTTGGGCTGTACTTAAACTCAGTCAGTGGAGGCTATGAGATCTTGGGATGTACTTAACTTCGATCTCACATGGAGGCTATGAGATCTTGGGATGTACTTAACTTCGATCTCACATGGAGGCTATGAGATCTTGGGCTGTACTTAACTCAGGTCTCACATGGAGGCTATGAGATCTTGGGCTGTACTTAACTCAGTCACTGGAGGCTATGAGATCTTGGGCTGTACTTAACTCAGTCACTGGAGGCTATGAGATCTTGGGCTGTACTTAACTCAGTCAGTGAAATATATGGCACATTCACATTTCAAAAAGTGTCCAAATCTGTTTTTCCAAAACATTGAGTTTGTTCAAAAGCCAGCTAATCGTAAGTGTGTGTGTGTGTGTGTGTGTGTGTGTTTCCAGACTGCTGCCTCAGTCCTCTGATGAGGCCCCCACACCCGGCTCCCCCCATCCAACACACGTCCTAGCGGCCGCATGGATAGCCAGCGCTGCCCTCGCCCCCCCCAGATGACCCCCCAGCCCCAACCCAAGGGCCAGCAGACGGGCCCCCCCCAGATGACCCCCCAGCCCCAACCCAACGGCCAGCAGACGGGCCCCCCCAAGATGACCCCCCAGCCCCAACCCAAGGGCCAGCAGACGGGCCCCCCCCAGATGACCCCCCAGCCCCAACCCAAGGGCCAGCAGACGGGCCCCCCCCAGATGACCCCCCCCCATATGACCCCCCAGCCCCAACCCAAGGGCCAGCAGACGGGCCCCCCCCAGATGACCCCCCAGCCCCAACCCAAGGGCCAGCAGAGAGGGCCCCCCCTGGGTCGCTGCCCCCCCTCGCCAGACGCCCCCCCTGCCCTGCGCGAGTCTCCCTCGCTGGCGTCGCTCGCCCAGACGGAGGCGCTGTTTGACCTCATCGCCAGCTCACAGAGCCGTCGCCTGGACGACCAGAGGGCCAGCGTGGGCGACCGCCTGTCCTTCGCCATCACGCAGAACAACATCCGCCACCTGTGCCACGCCTGCAACCCCCCGCAGCCCACCGACGACTTCTTCAACATGCTCATCAAACACCAGGTAGCCTAGCCACACACACACACACACACACACACACACACACACACACACACACCTGTGCCACGCCTGCAACCCCACGCAGCCCACCGACGACTTCTTCAACATGCTCATCAAGCACCAGGTAGCCTAGCCACACACACACACACACACATACACACACACACACACACACACACACACACACCTGTGCCACGCATGCAACCCCCCGCTGCCCACCGACGACTTCTTCAACATGCTCATCAAACACCAGGTAGCCTAGCCACACACACACACTCACACACACACACACACACACACACTCACATTCATATTCACTCACATTCACACTCATACTCGCATTGACTTTTCAGTCATTTTGGCTTTTAATTAATTTGAGTTTCGCTTATGCTGACTTTAACTAATTTGGCTTTCACTCACATTGACTTTAATTCATTTGAAGCAGCACTATGTGCAACAAATTCCCTCTTCTTAGTGTATTTGTTTACGTAGTTAGTTAGTTTTGGTACTGCAAAAAAGGGGTGTCTAAAAACAAGATAAACCCCCTAAATCTGAGGTAAAAGGTACTCAAAACAAATTAAATTATCTGTCCATGCAGCAAGATAATTTTACTTGACAAGATTTCTTGAACTAATTCATCTATAGAAATAAGATTATAGTATAAAGTTGAACGCTTAAAATAAGAAATTCACTCTTAAAACAAGATAAATTATCTAACACTTCTAAACTTATTTATTTTATCCTGATAAGATCAAATGTGACCTTGCAAAGCAAAGCCAGTCACTTTGCACTCGATGCTACAGTATATTGAGAAAATCCACGATAAACAAGCGTTAAAATGTTGAATTTCACGTTTTCGCTTAATTCAGGATTAGTGTTCCAGGACAGGACTTACATGGAGAATAGAAGAAATACTTTCACTGCACGACTTTGCCAGATACAATAGCCTACATCCCCAAAACACCCCGATCAGCTACAGTAGCTCATCTCCCCTAAACACCCCGATCAGCTACAGTAGCTCATCTCCCCTAAACACCCCGATCAGCTACAGTAGCCTACAGTATCTCCCCTAAACACCCCGATCAGCTACAGTAGCCTACAGTATCTCCCCTAAACACCCCGATCAGCTACAGTAGCCTACAGTTTCTCCCCAAAACACCCCGATCAGCTACAATAGCCTACAGTATCTCCCCTAAACACCCCGATCAGCTACAGTAGCTCATCTCCCCAAAGCACCCCGATCAGCTACAGTAGCTCACCCCGATCACTGGCGGCTAGATCTCTGATCTCTAGGCTAGTGGATGGTCCCATGGAGAGTCAAAGCTGTGTTGAACTGTGTTGAACCATTACATCAGGTGAACTCTGTTGAACTGTGTTACATCAGGTGAACTGTGTTGAAGAGTGTTTAGAGAGTAACTATTCAGACTACAGGTGCAGGTCTGGGTCCAGTTGAATGAATCACAGTAACCAGAGCCATAGAAAGAGAGAGTTGCGACACTCTTTGATGTTGCCGCCACACGATCAAAAGTTCCAAAAACCTGCGCTGAATGGCTGAATCGCAGGAGGGTGGGATGAACAGTACTTCTGGATGATGGAACTAACCTATTGACTACTGATCAAGAGATTGGCTGTAAATAGTTCCAAAAGTCCCATAACAAGGAAAAAAAGCGCTGCCATGTTTTCCTATGGAGGTCTATGGGAGTGTCGCCACTCTGTTTTATCTACCGCTCAGACTACAGGTGCAGGTCACAGTCCAGTTGAATGAATCACAGTAGCTATTCAGACTACAGGTGCAGAATCACAGTGACTATTCCACTTTTCCACTTTTGATTGCACTGTGTTGATGAGGGAGGGGAACTAGAGGGGAGGGGGTATGGTATGGTATAGGGTGTGTATGGTATGGTGGGTGTCATGTTATATGTTATATGTTATGTGTGATGTGTGATGTGTGATATGTTATATGTATGAGATGTATGTTACATCAAATGCTGCCATCTTTTATGGATGAAATGACGTGTGAAGAAGAATATCCTTTATAGGACAATAAAGACTCTATCTATCTATTCAGACTACAGGTGCAGAATCACAGTGACTATTCAGACTACAGGTGCAGGTCATGGTCCAGTTGCCATGTCAGGGTTCTATCGCCAGGTGGCGACACATACTATTGCTGGGAGGGAGTTCATTCACATGTATCCATATCCAAGACTTCTGTAATGGATGCATGTAAACGCTTCTTTTTCCTGTTGCATGAGTGATAGCATTGGTCCAGCCTACAAGAGGAGCCCATGGGGGCGTGGCTAAGAGGAGCCCATGGGGGCGTGGCTAAGAGGAGCCCATGGGGGCGTGGCTAAGAGGAGCCCATGGGGGCGTGACTAAGAGGAGCCCAAGGGGGCGTGACTAAGAGGAGCCCATGGGGGCGTGGCTAAGAGAAGCCCATGGGGGCGTGACTAAGAGGAGCCCATGGGGGCGTGGCTAAGAGGAGCTCATGGGGGCGTGACTAAGAGGAGCCCATGGGGGCGTGGCTAAGAGGAGCTCATGGGGGCGTGACTAAGAGGAGCCCCATGGGGGCGTGGCTAAGAGGAGCTCATGGGGGCGTGGCTAAGATGAGCTCATGGGGGCGTGGCTATGGTGCTGCAGCTCCTGACCAGCAGAGGAGCCCAAGGGGGCGTGGCTAAGATGAGCTCATGGGGGAGTGGCTATGGTGCTCTGCCGCTCCTGACCAGCAGAGGCAGTACTCTATAGTAACCCCGCGAGCCAGCCAGGTGCACCCCGCCTTCATGAGCCAGGCCTGAGTGCTGTCTCCCCCAGATCACTGAGACGCACCCCAGGATCACCTCTAGGCCCGGGGGATAGCAGCCCAATATCAGGAGCAATAGCAGAGGAGATGGCTTCAAAAGTGAACATTTCTTCCTTGAATCATTGAGCAGTGCTGGCTTCTCTAAAACATTAAAATAATGCAGTCAATATGAAAATGGGCGGACAATGTGATGAGTTGAGAAAATACGTATATGCATCTCTCTCTCTCTCTCTCTCTCTCTCTCTCTCTCTCTCTCTCTCTCTCTCTCAGTGACAAATTCACATTACAGGCTGCATCAGTAATCTGATATGTGTAAAAGCAATTGTTGCCACAGGAAACAGAGCGATGAATATTACAGCAGAATGACTCATAAATGTGCTTCTCTCTTTCTTTCTCTCCCTCTATCTCTCCCTCTATCCCACATTTTCCCTCCCTTCTTCTCTCTCTCCATCTCTCTCTCTCCCTGCACTCTTCATCTCTCGCTCCTTTCCTTTTCCCTTCCCTCCCTCTCTCTGCTGTTTCCATTCCATTCTCTATCATTTCATCTCATTCTCTCTATCCTTTCATCTCACTCTCTCTTTATCTTCTCCTACTTCCCTCTCCCATCTCCCTTTTCTCTCTATCCCTCCATCCCTCCCTTCCTGCCTTTTCCCCTTCCCTCTTTTTCTCCATCTCCACCTTTTTACTCTCCTCATGCTATTTATCCCTCCTTCTGTCCCTCTCTCCTTCCCTCTCTCTCCCTCCCATCTCTCTCTCTCCCCCTGCCTCTCCCTCCTCTCTCTCTCTCTCTCCTCTCTCTCTCTTTCTCCCTCCTCTCCCTCCTCTCTCTCCCTCCCTCTCTCTCCTTCCTCTCTCTATCCCCCTCTTTCTCCCTCTTCTCTCAGTCCTGCCGGCTGAATGACCAGCGGTGTTCTCTGCCGGAGTGTGTGGAGGGTGCGGAGTGTGTGGAGGGTGCGGGAGCGTCGGACGCTGACGAGGCCTTCTTCAGCCTGGTCCAGAGAGTGCAGGCCAAGCGGATGGATGAGCAGCGTGTGTCCTTCTACTGCGACCAGCACGACGACGGCCCTGACGCTGAAGCCCACACACACACACACACACACACACACACACACGCACACGCTAGCACCCACTCCCGCCATGACCACGAGCACAAACCCTCGCCACGGCCTGCCTCCGGCTCTAGTTAAAGTCTACTACCAGATGCACACACACACACACACACACACACACACACACACACACAAACACAAACACAAACACACACACACACACACTTGCTACACACACCAGTCACACCAGTCACACACACACACACAAACACCACACACACACACACACACACATGCAAACCACAAACGTGCGCGCGCTCACACACATACACACACACACACACACACACACACCATGAGGACAAAAGAGAGAGCTGCCATCTAGAAGAGGGGGGGACACTAAAAGAGCACGGAACAGGGTGCCTGGACAGGACAGCGCCACACAGTGGACGTATGTGGGATGACGGATGTGCATGCATGGCGGTGCTCTCCGCAGGGGTACAAGCAGCCCCATCACCATGGCCATGAGCTGAACCAGCTGGGGCACAACCGCCTGTGGAGGAGTGGACAGTCCAGGTGGTGTGTGTGTGTGTGGGGGGGGGGGGGGCATTCAATGTAGCCTAACGTGTGTGAGGCATGGCTCTGTGTGTGTGTGTGTGGAGGGGGGAGCGTAATGTAGCCTATGAGTGTGGTAAGGCAAAGCTCAGTGTGGGCTATGTGTGTGTGTGTGTGTGTGTGTGTGTGTGTGTGGAGGGGGGAGCATTTAATGTAGCCTAATGAGTGTGGTAAGGCAAAGCTCAGTGTGGGCTGTGTGTGTGTGTGTGTGTGTGTGTGTGTGTGTGTGTGTGTGTGTGTGTGTGTGTGTGTGTGTGTGTGTGTGTGTGTGTGTGTGTGTGGAGGGGGGAGCATTTAATGTAGCCTAATGAGTGTGGTAAGGCAAAGCTCAGTGTGGGCTGTGTGTGTGTGTGTGTGTGTGTGTGTGTGTGTGTGTGTGGAAGGGAAAGCATTTCATGTAGCCTAATGTGTGTAGTAAGGCAGAGCTCTATTTGGGCTGTGTGTGTGTGTGTGTGTGTGTGTGTGTGTGTGTGTGAAGGGGGGGGGGGGGC
The DNA here is from genome assembly GCF_963854185.1 of Sardina pilchardus. Taxonomy (NCBI): domain Eukaryota; kingdom Metazoa; phylum Chordata; class Actinopteri; order Clupeiformes; family Clupeidae; genus Sardina; species Sardina pilchardus. Next base: position 1,272,537 of record NC_085001.1, on the reverse strand, counting down.
ATTTAATGTAGCCTAGTGTGTGTGTGAGGCAGAGCTCGGTGTGGGCTGTGTGTGTGTGATGGGGGGGGGGGGGGTAGGCATTTAATATAGCCTAATATGTGTGTGTGAGGCAGAGCTCAGTGTGGGCTGTGTGTGTGTGTGTGAGGCAGAGCTCGGTGTGTGTATGTGTTAGGCAGAGCTCGGTGTGTGTGTGTTAGGCAGAGCTCGGTGTGTGTGTGTGTTAGGCAGAGCTCGGTGTGGGCTGTGTGTGTGTGTTAGGCAGAGCTCGGTGTGTGTGTGTTAGGCAGAGCTCGGTGTGTGTGTGTGTTAGGCAGAGCTCGGTGTGGGCTGTGTGTGTGTGTTAGGCAGAGCTCGGTGCTAGCTGATCTGGACTCATGATGAGGGTGATCTGAATGTGTACGTTTAAACAGCCGTGTTTGCATCTGTTATTGGGGCAGTTTCTCCACATGTCACATGTCACGTGGTCACCAGGACTCCAGGTCTCCTGCTCCTGGTCCCAACTATACTGATGATCTAGAGACTAGTGTTAACACTATTAACTACTAGGACGTCAACGCAGACAGGCCATTGTCAACAGGGAACAGTATGCTTTGATATAGTTCCCCCTCCAAACGAAGGGAACAGTATGCTTTGATATAGTTCCCCCTCCAAACGAAGGGAACAGTATGCTTTGATATAGTTCCCCCTCCAAACGAAGGGAACAGTATGTTTTGATATAGTTCCCCCTCCAAACGAAGGCTTGCAAGAAGTCCAACGCATGCCACAGCACATGCTGAATCTGAAAGTGCTGCTGAATGGACTCTTTGCTCTCATCACTGATTCCAGCTGAACTGCTTTGTTATTATGGAAACCAATGATTAAAATGTTCCGTGTGTGTGTGTGTGTACTGTGACGAGTGATTAACAGACTACTGAATGAGGAAAACTGGTATATTGCAGTCCCTTTACAATCGTGTCATTGAAAAATGTTGTGTAATCGACACATAAAATCTATGGCAATTTATTTTAATTGCATTGTAAGCGTCTGTTTGTTTGTTTTTACACCCACCAATGTCTCACTTGGCATTTACAGTAAACTACTGAACTAACTTAACCATCAATGAAATAACCCATAATAACCGAGGGAGTAAAATGAAGTTAGAGAGCCTAACGGGGAGGGGAGAGAAGAGAGCGGGAGGAAATGAGGAGGAGTGCGCGCGATAAGAGAGACGGCAGTCAGAGGGCTGTCAGAAATGCACGCGCGCTCTCAAAACTGCGTGCGGTCGAAAGCGTCCGTGTCGGAGCATCCTGAACACAGCTGCGCTTTTACTCACGGCCGGCGGACAACCAACCAACGGAAAAATGAACACAAATGATGCGAAGGAATATCTCTCCAAGCGGCAAATTCCCCAGCTGTTTGAGGTAAGGTTCCTAGATTTGAGAAGTTTTGCAAGGGCGCAACTCAACGCTGGTAATCCCACGAGATAATGTTTATTTCCAGGAAAAGACAGAAATACGAAGACTTTAGGATGGTGCTGGTACATCAGAATTTAATTAATCAAACAAAGAATTCGCCTTTGTAACCCGTTTTTTTAGGCTTTGTTTTCTTTTCGCTAATTGAGGATCATTTGGTTTGAACGCAACCAATTCAAAAAGGTAGCCACGCTCATGAGTAGGCTATTTGATTAGAATGCAACAGGCAAGTGTCCGTGTCGCTCGAGCCCGATAATTGCATGGGAAATTAGACACTTCAAGTTGTCACTATGGTGATCCTCAAGTAGGTTGCGGTGATTGCCGGGCTGAGCGCCTTAAGTTTGGCCGCAAGTGGCAACTTTCTCCAGGCAGCAAACGAAGCCGTGCTCAGGTTCCGCCAGATTAACCCTCTGCAGCCTGCTCAAGACCTGCTGATGCTGTGTCCAATATAAGTAGCCTAGTCTCCGACACTGTTACATGTAGCAAAGCTCTCTTGGTCCTAAGCACTATCGTTGGAGTATGTCTGCTGCTGACAGCTTTCTTTGAAAACACAGATAATGGTTCAGTGACCTCAGTAACTCACAAAAATTTGATTTCATGATGAAACTATATCCGTTGTGTATCCTCTCCTCCGTCAGTACAACTGTGTGAGTAGGCTATAGGCCGCTTTGTGTTTTTATGTTATTGATTTTGAAAACATGAAGTTCCTGCTCGAGCACATGTAGCGGTCTGCGGTCACCTTGGCAACTGTTCCCTTTTGCTGCTTGTGATTCATCAGATAAATAGAAAGAGAGGGAGAGAGAGAGAGAGGGAGGGAGGGAGAGAAGGCAGAGAACACATAATAATTCACATGCACTTTTATGATTTTCATTATAGTACATTATTTATTTATTTTACAATGCAAGAATGAATTTGCGTGAGGAACATAATGTAAGAGAGACAGGCTCTAAGCCAGACATGTTATAGGACAGTGGTTCTTAACTGGTCTGGCTTTGGGACCCACAATTTCCTATGTTTATAAAGTCGCGACCCATATACTTATTTAGCATTCAAGCCAACGGATATGGTGAGCTATGGTAACATACAAAGTGCCTGTAGACCTACTTGTCTGGAACATGGGTGTTTGACATCACATTTGCGTTTAACCACTAAAATGATGTCTAACATGACCGGTCACATAAACATTGCTTATCTCCATGGTAATAGATAGATAGATAGATAGATACTTTATTGATCCCCAAGGGGAAATTCAAGACTGACTGACATTGGCTACGAATAAAGCCTGTTAAGAGTTATAGGAGACACAGTCTACAAGAGAGACAGGTTATAAGAGACACAGTCTATAAGAGAGACAGGCTATAAGAGAGACCGGTTATAAGAGAGACAGGTTATAAGAGACACAGGCTATAAGAGAGACAGGTCATAAGAGAGACAGGTTAAGAGAGACAGGTTATAAGAGAGACAGGTTATAAGAGAAACAGGTTATAAGAGAGACAGGTTATAAGAGAGACCGGTCATAAGAGAGACAGGTTATAAGAGAGACAGGTTATAAGAGAGACCGGTCATAAGAGACAGGTTATAAGAGAGACAGGATAAGAGAGACAGGTCATAAGAGAGACAGGTTATAAGAGAGACAGGTTATAAGAGAGACAGGATAAGAGAGACAGGTCATAAGAGAGACAGGTCATAAGAGAGACAGGTTATAAGAGAGGCAGGTCATAAGAGAGACAGGATATAAGAGAGACAGGTTATAAGAGAGACAGGTTATAAGAGAGGCAGGTCATAAGAGAGACAGGTCATAAGAGAGACAGGTTATAAGAGAGACAGGTTATAAGAGAGACAGGTTATAAGAGAGACAGGCTATAAGAGAGACAGGTCATAAGAGAGACAGGCTATAAGAGAGACAGGTCAGAGCACTGTTGCCCACGTCCTGCTCTGATCTGGACAGAATGCGGCTGACATCCCATAATGACTCTCCATCCAGCAGCAGGCACTGCCTCGATCAACAGGCTGAGAACAACAGTGGATTCCCTTGAGCTCTCCTCCGTGGTCAGATGAGGAGATGCTGATCTGCAGGCCAGGGGAGTCTGCAGGTGTTTCGCTGATACTGCCAGTGTGGTTCTACGCCTCAGATTAGATTAGAGAACTAAACGCAGCACGTAGCCTCCAGGCCCTTAGTGTCAGAACCGTGGAACCCTCTCTTAAGGAAGGGAGTAGCAATTTAGCAAATAAACAAACTAAATAAATAAACCCTATTTTTAGATGAGAACTCAGGCCTCTTGTAAACAGTGCTGTCCTGCATTAAATACAGCATCAAGTAGAAAATACTTTCCAACGACTCCTTGAGACAGGAAATGTTTCATTTTTTCATCCACTGCAGTAAGGATGCCTTGATATGAAGGTTACTATCGGACATGTTGGTCTTGGGACTCAGCTTCTGTTCACGTACACACACAGGGGTTGTCTCGTCCTCCTGCCAAACATGACTTCTGAAATAGCAGGACTGTAGGCTAATTTATGCCAGGAAGTTGGAAGATTGAGTTGATCTGAGATAAAACGAAAAACGTTTATTATTGTACTGTACTTACAATTTGCCATTTGCTTTGGGGAAAATCCTGTTAAATGTAAATATTCTGAAATTGGTGATTAGAATCAGTGTGCATTTGCACACGTGGACGCAGAGCTGTGTCAGCTGTCCTCCTTGTTGTGCTGTAGAAGTAGTCTCAGATTATTAGAATTATCCGCGCTCCACGTCGAGAAGATTATTAGAGTCAGTTTAGATTTGCACTCATCGTCACCAGCCGCAGTGAGCTGTGGATTATCAGAGCCAAACCCCTCCCTCCATTTTAGAAAGCAGCAGTTTGTGCTGAAGCGTGACTGTTTGTTCTGGTGCCAGCGAGCTGGTTTCCCCGTGAGGATTGACATGTAAATTCTGCGTTCCACCCCGGCCCTCCGCTCAATTAGCATGCCGACACGCTGATGGCTTATTAGGGAGAGGAGAGGGCCAGTGACAGGCAGACAGGCCCAGCTGGGTAGACATGGCTGCAGCAGCTCACAGACACAGCAGCTCACAGACAGACACAGCAGCTCACAGACAGACACAGCAGCTCACAGACACAGCAGCTCACAGACAGACACAGCAGCTCAGAGACACAGCAGCTCACAGACACAGCAGCTCAGAGACACAGCAGCTCACAGACACAGCAGCTCAGAGACACAGCAGCTCACAGACACAGCAGCTCAGAGACAGACACAGCAGCTCAGAGACAGACACAGCAGCTCAGAGACTCAGCAGCTCACAGACACAGCAGCTCAGAGACAGACACAGCAGTTCACAGACAGACACAGCAGCTCACAGACACAGCAGCTCAGAGACAGACACAGCAGCTCACAGACACAGCAGCTCACAGACACAGCTGCTCACAGCAGTGTTGTAGTACTCGAGTCCGAGTCATTAGCCAAATTTAGAGACTTGTGACTTGACTTGGACTCGAGCACTGAATGACTCGGACTTGGACTCGGACTCGTAAATTCAAAGCATTCAGACTCGAAAATTGAGGCGAAGACTCGACTTTGCCCATGAGTTTTGTGTTTACAGTTTGCTTACCATTCATTCCTGCAGACGCCCCTGTATGAAAGTTCATAACGGCCGCCATTAGGACTTTTTTAGTTTTTAGTTTAAAACCTTATAGGCTATGCTTACTTCAGTGCGGAACTTGGACTCGACTTGACCAAAAAGTACTCAACTTGAATCAATATTGACTCGACTCGGACTTGACTCGGATGAGTAGTGGACTCGACTTGGACTCGACTCCAAATTTGTTTTTAATGACTTGGACTTGACTCGGACTCGGACACTGGAGACTCGAACCTGGACTCGGACTCGAGGCATAGTGACTTGACTACAACACTGGCTCACAGACACAGCAGCTCACAGACAGACACAGCAGCTCACAGACAGACACAGCAGCTCACAGACACAGCAGCTCACAGACTCAGCAGCTCACAGACAGACACAGCAGCTCACAGACAGACACAGCAGCTCACAGACACAGCAGCTCACAGACACAGCAGCTCAGAGACACACACAGCAGCTCACAGACAGGGAAGACCAGGAGAGCAGTCATTTGCAATTATTATTTCTCTCCCTCTCTCTGCCCAGGTCAGGTCAGTATTCATTCCTTAGAGCTCTACCTACACACACACTCTCCCTGAGACCTGTGCCTCCACACACACACTCCTACCTCCACACACACTCTCTGAGACCCCTACCTCCACACACACTCTCTCTGAGACCCCTACCTCCACACACACTCTCTCTGAGACCCCTACACACACCGCCATATAGCCGCCATATAGCCGCCATGTTGGTAGCGCACCAAACGTAATATCCATTCATTCAGATGCAGAAGACAAGAAGCAGAAATATAGTATAGCGATTCTTTTCCTCTTTGATCGTGGGTTACACCCTACTACACAGCAACATACGACCAAGAAGGCAAAAACTAAGTAACAGGAACACACGAATAGGTGGGAGTAAATCCATAGTAGTCCATAGTAAACTAAGGAGTGAGGCTGCCAATATGGCTGTGCCCGCGAAGTTTTCACGTCATGATCCCGAGCCCTATTCAATATCATTTGTTTTGATTTGTCTTCCAGACGGTTTGCTAAAGAGGCTAGTAGCACAAAACAATAATAGCTAGCCTGCTTAATGCCCATTGTAGCTCAAGAGACTTGCAACAGCGAAATTGAGTTGCTAAAAATGGCTTTAGTATTAATTCACATTGACCATACGATACCCAACTAGGGAGAATGACGGACATGTTCTCGTGTTCTAGACAAATGTCCAACACTAAGAGAGAGCTGCTGCCCTGGTGGCATCTGTGTTCTTCGCAAAAAGACTACAAACCCCAGCGTGCCCTGGTGGCATCTGTGTTCTTCCCAAAAAGACTACAAACCCCAGCGTTTGTGCTAGCTTCACGAGAGACTTAGGCTTAGTTCACACTGGCAGTCGAAATCGATTTTTTGCTTATCTGGATTGTATCTAGCTTGAATTTTGGGTAGTCTGAACGGCACAAAACCGCATGAAATGTGATTTTCCCGATGCTGATTCGCACCACATACGAAGGTGGTTTCAATATCACTTACTATCGGATATGACTCAATCTGAACAGTCAAACTACTTGAATAGGATTTCAACGTGCCCCTTTCGTCATTTGCACTGCGTCAAACAATTGCAACGTAATTCTGAATGACGGAAGTAGTTGATTGATTGATTCAGCGCGGGCACCAGGCCCATTGCTGTGAAAAAAGAAAAAGAAAAAAACTCGAATATTGTCGTTTCCTCCGTTTCTGACGCTTTCTCACAAACTGTAAGGTATTTGCGCCGCGGCTACGCATAACCAGTTGGAAAATATCACAAATAAATCCGCTTTCATCCATGACGACTTGGTTGTGTACAACTCTACCTATTGAATCCAGGTGTGTGTAATTTAAATCGGATCTGAGCATTGCACGCCAAGATCGGATGTGATCACTTGCAATATGCAATGAGAACAGTCAGTCAGAAAGATCAGATTCTGATCGGATATGCAAGACATCGGATTTCAACTGCCAGTGTGAAGTAAGCCTTACAAGACTAATCCAATCTTCGATTTCTCAATGACAATCAGGTGAATCAGACCAATTTAGCTGTCTAGCCCCATAGACCCCCATTGTTTTTGCACTTACTCGTGATCGCCCCTATAGCGGAACTGCAACAGATTGCAGGTAAAATGCCATTACAATGGAGTTAATAGCCGTGTTCAAGTTCAACTCCAAATGACCTTTTGCAGCAACGAGAGCTGCCGGTGGCAGCAGGGGCGGGGATGCAAACGCTGCTATGAAGTTGTACACTCTCTACTTCCCGTAGTGTAGACTTGGCTAGACTTGACCATGTGACGAATCACGAGGCACGGACCCGCACGGACTCTTGTGGATATGGGGAGGCATCTAAACACCTGCACACACGTCAGGGATGTAAAAGCCAATTAGGGCAAAGACCTGACGTCATGAAGGCAGGGTCTAGGCTCCGCTGCTCTCCGCAGTACCTCCAGACCGGCTGCTCTTTTGCGGAGCAGCCGCCTGGCCACGCCTTGCTCCCGCGATAAGTTGAGGCCATGTGATACCGACTGCCGAGTCGAAAACACGCCCATCTAGACCATCGTGGACAGATTTTTAACCACGTGCATCTTGTGCTGCGCAGTTTTTGTGCTGCGCAGCCAACTTGAACGCGCCTAATATGGTGTGAGTGCTCACTGCCCTTATGCTACTGAGCGTGCTCACTGGATTTATGCTACTGAGCGTGCTCACTGCCCTTATATGCTACTGAGCATACTCACTGGACTGCTGTCTCTCGCTGAGCTTGCTCAGAGGACCAGCTCTACTGAACATGCTCAGAGGACCAGCTCTACTGGGCATGCTCAGTGGACCAGCTCTACTGGGCATGCTCAGTGGGCTCCTGTCTGTGTCCTAGAGCATGCTGACGGGTCTGATGTTCCACCGGCCGGAGGACCCGCTGCTCTTCCTGGAGAGCTGCCTGCAGAAGACGCGCGAGCTGGGCGGGGTTGGGGGCGTGGCCTGGGACACCTTCATCACGCCTGACCGCCGCCCACTGCCCCCCATCAGCGCCCCACAGGCCAAGAAGGCTGCTGGGAAACTCGGTGAGTCGCGCGTCTGTTTCTGAACGTGCGCTCTTTTGATTGGTTTAGCCTTTTGATCGACTGTGTCTGAGTGAGTTAGTTGATTGACCCATTGACAATAGACCTCTGAAGTTCGCCTACAAAAAGGATCCAAAGCTGCCATCTTTGCCCATATTAGGAGATCCCGGAGTTAATTGAAGCTAACTGCCTATGGCAAGTTGCATGGTAAGTTAGCTCTGGGGTAGCAAAGATCAAAGTGTGCCGTCTTCACCTACCGAAGATCACAGTATCCACTAGACGGCAGTAGACAAAACTGTGTAGTGAAAAACGTCTGCATTTCCAATGTCATCATCCCCGTGAGAGTTTAACAGGTGCGATAATTGAAAATCCCCATGTTATTTTCCCTTAGAAAAAATCTCAAGATACCGGATCTCCTTATTTGGGCAAAGATGGTGGCAATTTAAAAAACACAATAAGTGCACCAATGAGTGCAATTGTCTGTAGTAGTGCTATGAGAGGAGATGTTCTCTGAAGAACTGGGGTTTCACACATTTTTTGGCAAGGGATGTCCCTACTCTAGTAGGAACAGCGTTCCACCAACGAGGGACGACAGATGTTACATTACAGTTACATGAAACTCTATCAGATGATGGTAGTGGCCTTAAATGTTCACCATTATGAAACTCTATCAGATGATGGTAGTGGCCTTAAATGTTCACCATTATGAAACTCTATCAGATGATGGTAGTGGCCTTAAATGTTCACCATTATGAAACTTTATCAGATGATGGTAGTGGCCTTAAATGTTCACCATTATGAAACTCTATCAGATGATGGTAGTGGCCTTAAATGTTCACCATTTTCTTATACGTTATCTCAGAGGGTGCCAGTGGACCGGGACCGGGACCATATCGACGGTATGAGCGGCTGCCCCCCATCCAGGCCCAGTTCTCCATCGAGAGCGACTCGGACATGACCGAGTCGTCCGGCCTCATCCAGGAGTACGACGTCTTCGACCCTAACAAACCCCGACCGCACATCATCTTCGTCATCGGTGAGTAATACCATACTGAGTCTTCCTCACAGCCACAGACGCCATTCAACTGGGGCTCATGGACTCTGGGAACATAGGGGCTGGGAATATAGGACTCTGGGAACATAGGGCCTGGGAATATAGGACTCTGGGAATATAGGACTCTGGGAACATAGGACTCTGGGAACATAGGGCCTGGGAACATAGGGCTCTGGGAACATAGGACTCTGGGAACATAGGACTCTGGGAACATAGGGCCTGGGAATATAGGACTCTGGGAATATAGGACTCTGGGAACATAGGGCCTGGGAACATAGGGCCTGGGAATATAGGACTCTGGGAACATAGGGCCTCGGAATGTAGGACTGTGGAAATATAGGACTCTGGTAACATAGGGCCTGGGAATGTAGGACTCTGGGAACATAGGGCCTGGGAATGTAGGACTCTGGGAATGTAGGACTCTGGAAATATAGGACTCTGGGAATATAGGGCCTGGGAATATAGGACTCTGGGAATATAGGACTCTGGGAACATAGGACTCTGGGAACATAGGGCCTGGGAATATAGGACTCTGGGAACATAGGACTCTGGGAACATAGGGCCTGGTAATGTAGGACTCTGGGAACATAGGGCCTGGGAATATAGGACTCTGGGAACATAGGACTCTGGGAACATAGGGCCTGGTAATGTAGGACTCTGGGAACATAGGGCTTGGGAATATAGGACTCTGGGAATATAGGACTCTGGGAACATAGGGCTTGGGAATATAGGACTCTGGGAACATAGGGCCTGGGAATGTAGGACTCTGGGAACATAGGACTCTGGGAACATAGGGCCTGGGAATGTAGGACTCTGGGAACATAGGACTCTGGGAATATAGGACTCTGGGAACATACAGTAGGGCCTGGGAATGTAGGACTCTGGGAATATAGGGCCTGGGAATGTAGGACTCTGGGAACATAGGACTCTGGGAACATAGGGCTTGGGAATATAGGACTCTGGGAACATAGGACTCTGGGATCATAGGGCCTGGGAATATAGGACTCTGGGAACATAGGGCCTGGGAATGTAGGACTCTGGGAATATAGGACTCTGGGAACATAGGACTCTGGGAATATAGGACTCTGGGAACATAGGACTCTGGGAATGTAGGACTCTGGGAATATAGGACTCTGGGAACATAGGGCCTGGGAATGTAGGACTCTGGGAATATAGGACTCTGGGAACATAGGACTCTGGGAATATAGGACTCTGGGAACATACAGTAGGGCCTGGGAATGTAGGCCTCTGGGAACATAGGGCCTGGGAATGTAGGACTCTGGGAATATAGGACTCTGGGAACATAGGGCCTGGGAATATAGGACTCTGGAAATATAGGACTCTGGGACCATAGGACTCTGGAAATATAGGTATTCTCCTATCCTGTGTGTGTGTGTGTGTGTGTGTGTGTGTGCCACCCTCAGGTGGTCCTGGCAGTGGGAAGGGTACTCAGACGCTGAAGATGGCGACGCACTATGATTTTGAGTGTGTGTCGGTGGGAGAGATCCTGCGCACCCAGCTGCTTCACCACGCCACCACCGACAGGAAGTGGGAGCTCATCGCCCAGATCATCGCCAACGGAGAACTGGCACCACAGGTGAGGGCTCTAGAACAGGGCAGGAACCACAGGTGAGGGCTCTAGAACAGGGCAGGAACCACAGGTGAGGGCTCTAGAACAGGGCAGGAACCACATGTGAGGGCTCTAGAACAGGGCAGGAACCACAGGTGAGGGCTCTAGAACAGGGCAGGAACCACAGGTGAGGGCTCTAGAACAGGGCAGGAACCACAGGTGAGGGCTCTAGAACAGGGCAGGAACCACATGTGAGGGCTCTAGAACAGGGCAGGAACAACATGTGAGGGCTCTAGAACAGTGCAGGAACCACATGTGAGGGCTCTAGAACAGGGCAGGAACCACAGGTGAGGGCACTAGAACACGACTGGTACCACAGGTGAGGGTGGAAAGAGTTGGTACCACAGGTGAGGACAGTAGAACAGGGCTGATAACTAAAGCCAGGGCACTAGAATACAGTTGTTAACTAGAATAGATGTTAACTCAGGTGAGGACACTAGAATAGATGTTAACTCAGGTGAGGACACTAGAATAGAGCTGATAACTCAGGTGAGGACACTAGAATAGATGATAACTCAGGTGAGGACACTAGAATAGATGATAACTCAGGTGAGGACACTAGAATAGATGATATCTCAGGTGAGGACGCTAGAATAGATGATAACTCAGGTGAGGACACTAGAATAGATGATAACTCAGGTGAGGACGCTAGAATAGATGATAACTCAGGTGAGGACACTAGAATAGATGATATCTCAGGTGAGGACACTAGAATAGATGAGGGCGCTAGAATAGATGATAACTCAGGTGAGGACACTAGAATAGATGATAACTCAGCTGAGGACACTAGAATAGATGATAACTCAGGTGAGGACACTAGAATAGATGAGGGCGCTAGAATAGATGATAACTCAGGTGAGGACACTAGAATAGATGATAACTCAGCTGAGGACACTAGAATAGATGATAACTCAGGTGAGGACACTAGAATAGATGATAACTCAGGTGAGGACACTAGAATAGATGATAACTCAGGTGAGGACACTAGAATAGATGATAACTCAGGTGAGGACACTAGAATAGAGCTGATAACTCAGGTGAGGACACTAGAATAGAGCTGATAACTCAGGTGAGGACACTAGAATAGAGCTGATAACTCAGGTGAGGACACTAGAATAGAGCTGATAACTCAGGTGAGGACACTAGAATAGGTGAGGACACTAGAATAGATGATAACTCAGGTGAGGACACTAGAATAGATGATATCTCAGGTGAGGACACTAGAATAGAGCTGATAACTCAGGTGAGGACACTAGAATAGATGATAACTCAGGTGAGGACACTAGAATAGATGATAACTCAGGTGAGGACACTAGAATAGATGATAACTCAGGTGAGGACACTAGAATAGATGATAACTCAGGTGAGGACACTAGAATAGATGAGGACACTAGAATAGATGATAACTCAGGTGAGGACACTAGAATAGATGATAACTCAGGTGAGGACACTAGAATAGATGATAAATCAGGTGAGGACACTAGAATAGATGTTAACTCAGGTGAGGACACTAGAATAGAGCTGATAACTCAGGTGAGGACACTAGAATAGATGATAACTCAGGTGAGGACACTAGAATAGATGATATCTCAGGTGAGGACACTAGAATAGATGATAACTCAGTTGAGGACACTAGAATAGATGATATCTCAGGTGAGGACACTAGAATAGATGATATCTCAGGTGAGGACGCTAGAATAGATGATAACTCAGGTGAGGACACTAGAATAGATGATATCTCAGGTGAGGACGCTAGAATAGATGATAACTCAGGTGAGGACACTAGAATAGATGATAACTCAGATGAGGACACTAGAATAGATGATATCTCAGCTGAGGACACTAGAATAGATGATAACTCAGGTGAGGACACTAGAATAGAGCTGATAACTCAGGTGAGGACACTAGAATAGGTGATATCTCAGGTGAGGACACTAGAATAGGTGAGGACACTAGAACAGTGCTGATAACTCAGATGAGGACACTAGAATAGATGATAACTCAGGTGAGGACACTAGAATAGATGATAACTCAGGTGAGGACACTAGAATAGAGCTGATAACTCAGATGAGGACACTAGAATAGATGATAACTCAGCTGAGGACACTAGAATAGATGATAACTCAGGTGAGGACACTAGAACAGTGCTGATAATTTAGCAGTCAAACGCAACTCTCTCACTGACTTAATGCAGCGCCATCTCTGGTACGGTGTCACAGTCACTTTGTATTTTTTGTGTCAAAGAACAGTTTGATATAGCAGGTGGCTAAGCTGCAACAATTTACTATGTTAAACCCTTTATTCAACACTGTGAGTGAATGCAGGATTATTTTTTACTTTATCCACTCACTTACACTGACGGTGTGGTATTACAAGAGTGCCAGCCCAGCGCTAGCTGCTTTGCATGCTAACCTCAGCGGATATCTGGACCATGCAGAGCTTAGGCGGGTTTGATCATGTTCATCATGTCAAAACAGTTGGTTCTTCACTCTTGGTAATTCTAGGCTTTGTTTTGTAATGTTCTAAACAGTTGTTTCCTCACTCTTGGTAATTCTAGGGTTTGTTTTGTAATGTTCTAAACAAAAAAACTCCACACGGCACCTTTTGCTTGATCCTCCAGGAGACGACCATTGAGGAGCTGAAGCACCAGTTCATGAAGAAGCAGGACGTCAAGGGCTTCATCGTGGACGGCTTCCCCCGCGAGATCGCTCAGGCGTTCACCTTCGAGGAGCAGGTGTGTCTCAAGCAGCGTCAGTGGCCGTCACGTCTCTCATGTCCAGTATGCGTCTGTGTGCAGTGGCCATCACGCCTCTGTGATGGCCACATGGTCCAGTATGCGTCTGTGCAGTGGACATAAACAGTGTAGAAATATCACACCTCTCATGTCCAGTATGCGTCGGTGCAGTGGCCATCAACGCCTCTCATGTCCAGTATGC
>NC_085001.1:1218768-1248768 GCF_963854185.1 Sardina pilchardus | reverse complement strand
CCCATCTGCCCCACCCACACTAGCGCCCAGTACAGGGGTGCCCATCTGCCCCACCCACACTAGCGCCCAGTACAGGGGTGCCCATCTCCCCCACCCACACTAGCGCCCAGTAGAGGGGTGCCCATATCCACCCACACTAGCGCCCAGTAGAGGGGTGCCCATCTCCTCTACCCACACTAGCGCCCAGTAGAGGGGTGCCCATCTGCCCCACCCACACTAGTAGAGGGGTGCCCATCTGCCCCACCCACACTAGTAGAGGGGTGCCCATCTGCCCCACCCACACTAGCGCCCAGTAGAGGGGTGCCCATCTCCTCTACCCACACTAGCGCCCAGTAGAGGGGTGCCCATCTGCCCCACCCACACTAGTAGAGGGGTGCCCATCTGCCCCACCCACACTAGCGCTCTTGCGCTAGACCTTGCGCATTGGATCCGCTCACTAGAACCCCACAGGCTGCTTGTGATTGGTGCAGGCTTGGATTGAGTTGAACACGTGTGTGTGTGCCTCACGTCACCAGGTTGAGTTGAACACGTGTGTGTGTACCTCATGTCACCGGGTTGAGTTGAACACGTGTGTATGTACCTCATGTCACCAGGTTGTGGATGAAGTGACTTGTTTTAACCTGTGCGACCAACCACACAGTGATCAAGAGAGCCGCTTGTCTTAAGTCATCATTAGGACACACACCAGTACGCTGCAGTCATTACTAGGACACACACCGGTACGCTGCCTTACACACTTGATTGTGTCCCTGAGTATTGTTATCATTCTGCTTGTTGTGATGTCATGTCATGTAAGTCCCCATGAGTGTACAAGTATTGACTTGTTGATTATTGTCAACGGGGAGTTGGAATGTTTGCTTTGTGTCAGAGTATTTTAAAGCCACTACAAGGACAGAGAGATGATTGGTCTGCCTGTCTTTCAGCATGTGTTTGTGTTAGAGAGAGAGAGAGAGACTGTAGTATACACTGTGTCAATGTGTGTATGTCAGTTTGAGTGAGTGTGTGTGAGAGAGTGAGTGTGTGTGTGTGTGTAGGTTCTATAAGGCTGTATTGGCGCGTGTGTGTGTAGGCTGTATAAGGGTGTATTGCCGTGTGTGTGTGTAGGCTGTATAAGGGTGTATTGCCGTGTGTGTGTGTGTAGACTCTATAAGGGTGTATTGCCGTGTGTGTGTGTGTGTAGACTCTATAAGGGTGTATTGTCATGTTTCATAGCCCTCTGTATTATCTGTCTGATTATCTCCTCATTAAAGGGCCTGTATGGTAATGTGCTCAGTGACTCTGTGCTGTGTGTGTGTGTGTGTGTGTGTGTGTGTGTGTGTGTGTGTGTGTGTGTGTGTGTGTGTGTGTGCTCACTGACTGTGCTGTGTGTGTGTGTGTGTGTGTGTGTGCGCTCATTGACTCTGCTGTGCTAAGTGTTTGTGTGTGTGTGCTCATTGACTCTCTGCTGTGTGTGTGTGTGTGTGTGTGTGTGTGTGCTTATTGACTCTCTGCTGTGCTAAGTGCGTGTGTGAGTGTGTGTGTGTGTGTGTGTGCTAAGTGTGTGTGTGTGTGTGTGTGTGTTGCTGAGTGTGTGTGTTAATGAGTGTGGGGACCTGCTGCTTTATGGGGACCGAACTGAAGAGGAGTCACATAATTATTTCTGTTTTTCACCCAATGCCAGAGATTGAGCCACACACTCACTTATGAGAGAGAAGGAACTCTGTGTGTGTGTGTGTGTGTGTGTGTGTGTGTGAAGGGGGTACTAGAAGCCAGAGATTGAGTCACTGACTCACTCATGAGTGCTGCTCTAGGGAAACTGCCGATGTCTTGTCATCTAGACCAGTGTTTCTCAACCTTTTTTCAGTCGCGGCACCCTTTACATGATTTTTTTTTTTATAAACATTATGTTTATTGGTTTTAACAACACAAAACAAACGACATACAACAGAAAAACAAGACTCGGCTTAAAGACTCAGATATACAAACAGATTTGCTCATTAATTATATGACAACATAGAATGAAGAGATAAATGAATATGAAATTGGAAATGAAATACAATAACATAAAATAAAATAAAGGTCCTCTCAATTTGTTACATGAATCCTCTTATCAGAATGGTTTCAATATTTAACCCCATAAAGGACATAAAAGGTTCCCATGTTCTGCGGAAAATGTTATCCTTATCATGCAGTTTACATGTCAGATAATCCAGTGATATATATTCTATGACAACTTTATGCCACTGTGTTCTAGAGGGGGGTTTGTCAGATATCCAATTTAATAGGATACACTTCCTAGCACAGAAAGTTAACATTTTATATAACTTATCTTTGTATTTATCACTAATAAAACAGTTTGATATCCCAAGTAACATGCAAAGAGGATCACATTGTAGTGACATTGATAAAATCCTGTTTATATCTTGCCCCACCTTGTTCCAAAAATATTTAATTTTCCAACAGGACCACAGGCAGTGAGTGAGACTCCCTATCTCTGTTTTACACTTAAGACAGTGGGGGGAGAGGTCAGCACTGAACTTATGACGTTGGGAGGGGGATATATGAGCTCTGTGCAAAATTTTTAACTGAACTGCTTTAACCCTATTGCAGATACTCAAGGTCCTTGCATTATCCCATACCTCATCCCACTCCTCATCTGTAATCTCCACACCAAGCTCTCCTTCCCATTTACCCTTCAGGTGTAAAGTGCCCTTAGTAAAGTATTCCTTCAGCAATTTGTAAAAGAAACCTATAGAGTGGCCTAATTGGAGTGAAAAGAGCTGTCGCTCTATGCATGAACTGCTTTGGTCAATAAGAATTGTTGTATCTTTTTTAATGAAATCTCTTAGTTGAAGGTATCGGAAAAAATCCCGTCTAGGAATATCATACTTTTCACTTAACTGACTAAAAGACATCAATGTGTGTCCAACAAATACATCCCCTAGCCTGCAGATCCCTTTCGTATTCCAGATCTGGAAACCAGGATCCATTATTCCTGGCAGAAAATCTAAGTTACCACATATTGGTGTAAAGACAGAAGTGGATTTATGTCTACCCTCCAATCTTCTAACTACCCGCCAGGCCTTCACAGTATGGACTGTAATTGGATTATGACATGCATTAACTAAAGGCTTTCTTAAAAATAAAAGGTTTGCAAGAGGTAGTTTGGACATAGAACTTTCTATATCCAACCATATAGACAAAGGATCTTTGCGTACCCAGTCATTGATAAAGCGGAGGTGTGCACTAAGCTGATATTTCCTAATATCGGGGAGGTCAAGGCCACCTTCTGAGGATGGAAGGCACATAGTTGCTAAACTGAGGCGGGGCTTTTTCTTTGCCCATATGAAGGAACTAAACCAACTGTTCAGGCTTTTAAGGGTTTTATGAGGCAAAAGAACTGGAATCATCTGAATAGGATAAAGCAATCTCGGCAAAACATTCATTTTCAGGAGAGCCACACGTCCCAGCCAGGAGATGGGCAGTGTGTTCCATCTCTCCAGATCCAATCTAATACGTTCTAACAAAGGGGTGAAATTAGTTTTATACATTTTATCAAAATCAGGGGTTATATATATTCCTAAATAAACAAAGCCAGATGGGGACCACCTAAAGGGGAATGGACATGGAGTACCCGGCTGAGACTTTAGACTACCCAAGGGCATTGCTTCTGATTTGTCAAAGTTTATTTTATATCCTGAAAAGGCACTGAATTTGCTAATAGTGTCAATAAGATTATGAGTAGACACCTCAGGCTTAGTCATAAAAACCAGGACATCATCTGCGTAAAGTGTTATCTTGTGCTGTCTATTGATTATAGGTAGACCATAGATGTCCTTATTTTTCCTGACTGCCTCTGCTAAAGGTTCTATAACAAGAGCGAACAAGAGGGGGGAAAGGGGGCAGCCCTGTCTGGTGCCTCTCTGTATGCAAAAATTAGGAGATCGCAATCCATTAGTAAGAACAGATGAAAGAGGATTATTGTAAAGTAATCTAACCCAACTGATAAATTTTTCACCTAGGCCAAACTTGTCTAAAACATAAAAAAGAAAGGGCCATTCGACGCGGTCGAACGCCTTCTCTGCATCCAGAGAGACGACCACACCATCCATTGACTGTAGATGGAACTTTTGAATTGTATTCAGCAATCTACGCATGTTATTGCATGAGGTACGGCCTTTAATGAAGCCAGTTTGGTCTTCATTAATGAGAGCGGGGAGTAAGCCTTCTAATCGTGTAGCCAGTATTTTGGAAAGAATCTTTAAATCGACATTTAATAAGGATATTGGCCTGTAGGAGGCACAGTGCTCTGGTTGTTTCCCTTTTTTCAAAAGCAACGAAATGTTGGCCTCCCTCAGAGACGCTGGCAAGATGCCCCTTTCCAGGGAGTCTTGTAACATGTTCAGCAAAGGTTCAGCTAAAAGGTTCTGGAATTCCTTATAAAACTCACTACCCAACCCATCAGGCCCCGGAGCTTTCCCAGAGTGCAATGCACTAATCGCGCACAGTACCTCCTCTCTAGTTATAGGCGCGTTAAGTCTGGACTCTTGATCCTCTGCCAGTTTTGGAAGACTGAGAGAGGAGAAAAAAGTGTCCATCAAATCTGAGGTATCCTGCTTTAAGTCTGAGTGATAGAGATTTTCGTAAAAGTTCCTAAATGTGTCATTTATGGCTACATGGTCAAACGTCTGCTCACCTGTATCATTTATAATTGAAGGGATCGTTTTAGAATCTGACTTTTTCTTTGTCAGATAGGCTAGATATCGCCCAGCCTTATCACCCTGCTCGTATAATCTTTGTTTGGCAAATCTAATTTGGGCCTCTGCATATTCTGTTGAAAGGGAATCCAAGGCTGAGCGCAATGCAGAAATTTCTTTAAGTCTCCTTGGTGAAGGTTTCACAATGTAATCCCTTTCAGCCATTTTAAGCCTAGATTCCAACATTTTCCTTTGCTCAGCCTGCCTGCGCCTCTTACTGGACACATATGATATGATGAGGCCTCTTGCAAAGGCTTTAGAGGTTTCCCAAAGAAGTGACGGGTCTTCAGTAGAAGCCGTGTTAATAGATAAAAAGGATTGGAATTCTTCCGTAAAATAAGATATGAATTTGTGGTCTGTGAGTATCAAAGGGTTAAACCTCCAATATCTCGTCTGCGGAACTGGATTTCCAACTTGATATTGGATAAAGACAGCAGCATGATCAGATATAACCGCGCTGCCTATAGAGCTACAAGTAATTGATTGAAGTAAAGTTTTAGGAACAAAGAAATAGTCTATACGTGTGTGACATTGATGAACCTTTGAAAAGAAGGTATATTCTCTATCCGCTGGGTGTTGGGCCCTCCATATATCTATGTAATTTAGATCCTCACAAAGAGCATTAATGAATTTAGCATGGCGAGAGATGGACAATCGTCCTGCGGGGAATTTGTCGATACAGGGATTTAAATGACAGTTAAAATCTCCTCCCACAAAACTATTCCTGACATTAAAATCAGCTAATTCAGAGAATGCCGTAGCCATAAATTCACTAGGATGGCCAGGTGGGTAGTAGACATTCATGATGGCAATCACTTCTCCATACAATTCACCTTTGATAATGACATACCGCCCTGACTTATCTTTAGTGCAGTGTGTGAGTTTAAATGGTAAGTTTTTCTGGAACAAAATAGCAACTCCCCTGCTCCTTGATGTAAAAGAGGAGAAAAAAACCTGATCATAGCCCCCTTGCTGTAGTTTTAAATGTTCTGTTTCGTTTAAATGGGTCTCTTGCAACAAAGCAATATGCACTCCCTCCCTTCTAAGGTAAGTCAGGACCTTTCGCCGCTTAACAGGAGTATGAATACCATTAACATTCCAAGTACATAACCTGAGTAAGGGCACAGTCATTTTAAATCAGAAAATACAACAAAAATATATCCTGAGCCAGCTGCCTGCACATTGAGATATCACTTGAGTGGAATATAAGCCGAGTACTAAACATCAAACAACTAACGAACAACAAACAAACATATGCTAAACAGCATACAGGCATTAAGCCTAAAACTAAACACTGTCCTTCTCTAATCAAGAGATGTCGAGCGAAGGGGTTCCCTAACGACAGAAGACTGATCTTCTCGTGTGCTGCGCGGTAGCGCCTTTATTCAGCCCGTAGCACGCCTGTGCTCGGCTACTGTAAAGTTCAACATACTCACGTCATGGCGTGGATCTCACATGCAAGTAGTCCTCTAGAATGAAAAACGGAAAGGAAAGAGAAAAAAAATATGTAGAGAGGGATAAAAGATAAAGAGGCAGGAAATCCTCGAGGCTATTCATCATCACTGGTCAGGTTGAAGGAGTCGATGTACTTCTCCACCATATCCGGATCTTGGAATAGTTTAGTTGAGCCGCGGAAGGTGACTCTCAACGATGCTGGGTAGACTTGGGAGTATGTAGCTCCGATGGCTTTCAGGCGTTTCTTCACCCCGTCGAATCTTTTACGTTTGCGGAGAACAGCAGCCGAGAAGTCTTGAAAGATCATTACGGTGGAATTGTCGTGCTTCAAAGATTGATTTTTAGTCCCCATGTTCCACGAAGCACTCATCACCCTCTGTTTGTCCTGATAGTTATGGAATCTCAGCAGGATCGATCGCGGTTTCTGGGCGGCAGAGGGCACTGGTGCTAGGGAGCGATGTGCTCTTTCCAACTTGATCTTGCCCGTTTTAGTTTCGATGTTTAGGATTTTAGGTAGCCAGGATTCAAAAAACCGTGTTGGATTATCACCTTCCGCACCTTCTGGAAGTCCAACAATGCGTATATTTTTCCTCCGACCCCTATTCTCCAAATCATCAACATGCTCGCTTAAATCCGCCACCTGTTGTTCTAGTGCCTTCATCTTGCTATCCATCGGGTCCATAGTTTCCTCCAAAGTAGACACTCTGCTCTCCACCTCTGTGATGCGTTTATCATGACTATCCAGCTCCTCACGATGTGCTTGCAGTAAATGTGTCAATGGACTTAACTTTTCGTCAATAATCTTTGACATGTTAGCGGTAATTTCTGAGATCATCTCTCGTTGTGCGGGTGCTAGCACGCTATCCTCGGCAGCTTCAGTGTCCTGCTGTATAGATTTTTCTGGGGTGCTCTGGTTTGCCTTCTTTTTGCGTGACATGATATCTGCCTGCTTCAAAAAGTAGGCACTTATACTCATTCTATGCCACTACAGAGCCGCAAGAGTCCACTAAACACTTTCCTTACAGGCAAAAATGATAAATTTAACGAAATGGCGCACCAGCTCAGCGTGACACAACCTTTCCTCAAGCCGCCATCTTGAAAACCCCACCCTTTACATGATTGAAAAATCTCAAGGCACCCCAAACTTAAAAAAAAACCCCTCATAGGCGCGCCGCGCGCGCGCGCACACACACACACACACACACACACACACAAGTGTGACTTACACTCAGTGAGAGACTTGGGCCTGCAAGGATGAATACAGCTGCTCTATTCTTGCAGGAATGAATGACAGACACACTAGCTCCTGGTCCACAGCTCTAGGGCGCTCTCTGTACTTGAATCTGAACGTGAGGTAGCATAATTGTCATCATACGGACGTTTCTCAAGCCGTTTTCAGACAGACGTGTTTTTCGCAATGTTCACGCCACAGACTTTTTACTTTTCTTTTTTTTTTTGGTGCTGTCTGAATTCTTATGTCCGTATATCTGCTACCGGAACTTTTCCTACTGCTGACCTAATTTGGCCGTAATGTTGCCACCACAGCATGTGAATGCAATCGCGTAAAAATTCTGCACTTGTCAGTGATGATCGAGGGAAGTATTACGTGTATAAAGCGCCCTAATGCCACAGTTTTGCATCTTTCTAACACGCTGCTGGTAATGCAGCAAGGTTATAGCCTCCTCCATACTCCCGGTGTGTTGTGTCCTGTTAGTACAAGTTAGTGAACACGGAGGGCGCTAGAGTGCACTGTGAGAATACAGGTAGTTGGTATGTACGAAGATGAGATGAAGAAGAATAAAGTTGGAAGTAGTGTGTTACATGTCTCTCGGTTCTTACATTCATTACAAGTATAAAACACCACATTTTGGCGACGAGGATGGCTATGAACGTGCCTTTACCTACACCATTCATGCCTTGCCCAGGCGAACCTGCTATTCCCTTCACTACGTGGCTGAAAATGTTCGAGAACTATATGTTAGTAATCGATGCTAGCGGGGAGAAGTGGCCGGAGGCAAGAAAGCGTGCTGTTCTTCTACATGCACTTGGCACCGAGGGACAAAGAGTGTTCTACGCACTACCAAATACAGGTACTACATATGCTACTGCAGTGGATGGACTTACTAAATACTTCGTTCCTAAAGTAAATGTGATAGCGGAACGTCACAAATTTCGCCAGAGAGCACAGCGACCAGATGAGTCGATAAACCAGTATTTAGCCGCATTGCGTGAATTGGCTGTACTGTGTGATTTTGGTGCTATGGAGGAGCAAATGCTTCGAGATCAACTGATAGAGCGTGTTGCCAACACACGCATAAGAGACAGACTTTTGTTAGAAGCGGATCTGACCCTGGCTAAAGCTACTTCGCTGGCCTTGCAAGTTGAGGCTGGACTACGAAATGCAGGCATTCTCTCCGACACTACTGCTGCTTCCGCGACGGCGGCTACTACTGCTGCTGCTGCTGCTGCTGCTGCGTCGGTGAAGGCCATACATAAACAGCAAAGGAAGAACCGCCAAAAAGAACAAAAGACTCCTGCTTCCTCAATGGCGCCTACAACTAATCGCCGCTCCTGCTACCGTTGTGGATCCACCAACCACCTAGCAAATAAACCTTCATGCCCTGCTGCTAAAGTGACATGCAATTCATGTGGAAAAGTGGGACATTTTTCGAAAATGTGTCGGTCTGGCCAAAAGGATGTGCACGAAATAGTCATAAACGAACTGACTGTGCTTTACATGACTGATACTGTGCAAGATAAAATTCTCTGTACTGTGCAAGTGAATGCAAATGGACATTCTCATGATGTTGAGCTAATTGTAGACACAGGTTCATCAGTTTCAATTATTCCAGAGAGCACTTACCAGACTCTCTTTCCTACATGTGAACTTTCTGAGCCTGCAGTGAACCTGTTCACATATTCAAGAGAGAAAATACCTGTTAAAGGGTGTATGCATGCCACAGTTACACATGATGGGCATTCTACTACAGGCTCATTCATAGTTGTAAAGTCAGGCACAGCTCTTTTAGGGCTAGATCTAGTTGTGGCATTGCACATGCGTATTGAGGGCACAAAAGTTGTTAGAACAAACTGCTCTGATCATTCTGCTGCACAGAGGGCACCTACAACACCAAGCACAACACCACAACTTGCACCCGAGATCCAGGTACAGGAGATTGGCTGTGCAAAGGGATTTGTGCACAAAATTCAACTCAAACCAGAGGCTGTGCCAATACAACAAAAACTCAGAAGACTTCCCTTCTCGGTGAGGCAGGCTGTGAGTGATGAAATCAAAGATCTACAGGAAAAGGGTGTCATAGAACGCATTGATGCATCGCCATGGGTCTCTCCGATTGTCGTGACACAGAGAAAAGATGGAGGAAAGCTGCGCATGTGTGTCGATCTCAGGGAACCTAACAAAGCCATTGTCAGTGACTGTCACCCGTTACCACACATGGACGAGTTATTCTCTGAACTAAGAGGAGCCACAGTCTTCTCAACCATCGACCTGGCCTCTGCGTACCATCAAATGTTACTGCATCCAGACAGCCGTGATATAACTGCCTTTATCACACATGATGGACTTTTCCAGTTCTGCCGGGTCCCATTTGGACTTGCTTCAGCCCCATCGGCTTTTCAGAAGATGATGACAACCATACTGGCAGGCATTCCAGGAGTACAGGCATACCTGGATGATGTGATTTGCTACGGAACCACTCAACAGCAGCATGATGCCAACCTAAGGAGGGTGCTGCATGCCTTGAACGAGGCAGGACTTAAGCTGAACATGCAAAAGTGCAAGTTTAACCAGACTTCTTTGCGTTTCCTAGGCCACACCATATCCAAAGACGGGCTTCACCCAGACCAAGATCAGATCAAAGCTGTGGCCAAGGCACTTGCCCCACATGACATATCCTCCCTACGATCCTTCTTGGGTCTTGCATCATGGTACAGTAAATTTATTCCTGATTTTTCTACTGTTGTTGAACCACTTCGTGAAACACTCAGGGAATCTACAGAACGGCAGTTCAACTGGACTGCTGAGGCTGAACACAGTTTTGCTGAAATTAAGAGACTGATAGTTGAGAGCCCTGCTTTAGCTCTATACGACCCTGAGCTGCCTACATATGTAACTACTGATGCTTCTGACTATGGACTAGGGGGTGTACTTAGCCAACTTCATTCAGACAACACAGAGAGAGTAGTAGCGTTTGCATCCAGAACACTTTCTCCTGCTGAAAGGAAATATTCCACTGTTGAACGTGAAGCACTGGCATGCGTTTGGGCAGTAGAAAGGTGGAGAACCTATCTGTGGGGACATCACTTTGTGCTACGCACAGATCATCAAGCGCTCACCACCCTGCTCACATCAAAGGGCACTGGCCGTGCTGGACTACGAATTGCGAGGTGGTCTGCACGACTACTTTGATTTACATATGATGTTACTTACCGCCCTGGCAAACTGAATGTGACTGCTGACTGCCTGTCCAGGCTTCCACTGCCTAACACAGGAGAAGCTGACATGGAAGCAGACATAGTAGCTACTGTTTTCAGGGAGTCATTACATGCCATGGCCTTGTCAGAGTTCACTGCTGCATGTGACACTTGTCCTGAATTGACTCAATTGCGACAGCAAATACAGAAAGGCTGGCCAAAATGCAGAAAGAATGTAACAACCGAGCTGGCTTCATACTTCAATATACGAGACGAACTGGCTGTTGACAAAACTCTCGTGATGAGAGGTACAGACCGCTTGATTGTGCCTACATTGCTTCGATCTAGGGTTGTAGACTTGGCGCATGAGGGGCACCAGGGAGTGGTGCGCACTAAACAAAGACTGCGGGAACTGTATTGGTGGCCACAAATGGACAAATATGTACAGGGTAAGATTGCTTCATGTGTGTCATGCCAATACAGTGACAAAACAGTTAAAACTGCACCGGCACCACTTACACCTGTCAAACTGCCAGATGGACCATGGGAAAAGGTGGCCATTGACATAACCGGTCCTTTCGAACGTGCTACATGGGACTGTCGTTATGCCATCACCCTCACAGACTATTACAGTAAATGGCCTGAGGTAGCATTCGCCTCTACTGTCACAACAGAGGTGATTATTCGATTTCTAGCTACAGTGTTCAGTCGTGAAGGAAACCCGACCTACCTGGTCTCTGACAATGGATGTCAGTTTACTTCACATGAATTTGCAAACTTTCTGAGAGAGAGAGAGATAACGCACCTGCGCTCCAGTGTCTACTACCCAAGAGCCAACGGTGCAATTGAGAGATTTAATAGAGTATTAAAGGAGTGTCTCCAGACTGCAGAAACAACACACAAGCCTTGGAAACAAGCGGTTACAGAGTTCTTACAGATCTACCGTGCTACACCGCACGCTACTACAGGAGCTACTCCATTTGAGTTGCTGAGAAATAGGAAGATGCGCACAAAACTAAACATCCTTCCTGTCTCACACAAAATTACATCACACAAGCAAGTCAAAGAAACTGTGAGACAAAATCAACAAAAGAGTAAGGAGTATACAGACAGAAAGCGAGGAGCAAAAGTGCCGACCTTCCAAGTGAACGATGCTGTGAGAGTCCGGAGACCAGAACATGTCTACAAGGGGTCATCCAAATTCACAGAACCTCTGACAGTCGTAAAGAAGGTGGGACCAAGTACTTACCTTCTCAGCGATGGTCGGAAATGGAATGCCTCGAAGCTGGCGCATTTCCCTAAGGAGGCTCTAGCTGGCATCAGTGAGAGCAATGAGACTACACTTGATGGACTCACTGTGACCGAGAATGTGCATGTTGGGCAAGAACCAAGCCTTAGACGCATCCCCAGAGTTAGAAACCCACCTCAGTGGTTAACAGACTTTGAGAGATGAATATGATACAGGGTTAATGTGTGAACTGTGCAAATTGAAAAAAAGAATACTCACACTGTTCTATGTGAAAAAAAAGAATACACATACTGTTCTGCTTTGTGAAAAAAAAAGAATACTTATACTGTTCTGTTATGTGAATGAAACTGTCATACTGTTTTGAGGTCTGAGTTACACTAGCTAAGACAAGAATAACCTAATTTCATGTCAAATTTACATTTACGTTTTCAGGTACCATGTTATGAGACTAAGTCCTTTAAGAAAAGGGGAAATGTTGTGTCCTGTTAGTACAAGTTAGTGAACACGGAGGGCGCTAGAGTGCACTGTGAGAATACAGGTAGTTGGTATGTACGAAGATGAGATGAAGAAGAATAAAGTTGGAAGTAGTGTGTTACATGTCTCTCGGTTCTTACATTCATTACAAGTATAAAACACCACACGGTGTAAATACTACAGTACACTCTTCCGCATGCACAGCAGACAGCGCGGCCGCATTTGTCAATATCTGCCCAGCAAAACAAAGTCCTTGCTGACGGTCTCTACCTCCTTCACTGAATAACCACACGATGAAGAGAGTATGACGTTGAGGGCACATGTTCAGACATTTTTTTCAAAAACCTGGCCATGTTGCTAATTAACCGCTACACAATAACGCTATGACTTGACAACTGATCAGATATCGCACGCAGTAAACAAAAGTAACCAATTTATAGACGTCATACAGGCTACGGATTGCAGCTTCAGGGTTAGAAAAAAATATCTATTTTCTCTGATGTGTCCGCAATTTACTTATCTGCGTGATAAAGCTAGAGGAAAGATTCCGAAATTATGCTTTTTTCTTTTTTTTTTCTTAATTTGATTAGCCTAGTCAGACACGTTTCTGCGGCACCCCTGAGGAGGCCTCACGGCACCCCAGGGTGCCGCGGCACCCCGGTTGAGAAACACTGATCTAGACAGGACAACTGGGACACATGCATACACACACACACACACACACACACACACACACACATACACACACGCACACACACACACACACACACACACACACACACACACTATCCCTTACAAACTCACACACACACACACACACACACACACACACACTATCCCTTACAAACGCACACACACACACACACACACACACACACACACACACACAATAATCAACCTGCATATGTCTTGTCATTTACCCAGGGCAACTGACACGTGCGCATTCGCTCGCCCACGCACACACACACACACACACACTCTTTCTCTCTCTTTCTCTCTCTCTCCCTTTCATACGTGCTCACACACACACACATACACACACACACACACACACACACACTCTTTTTCTCTCTCTCTCTCTCTTTCATACGCGCGCACACACACATCTCCACTAAAACCTGTGAGGGCTGAGGGGAGCTGTGTGAGCTGTGGTCAGTAGACAGGTGTGATGTGCAGGTCAGTAGAGAGGTGTGATGTGCAGAGCTGTGGTCAGTAGACAGGTGTGATGTGCAGAGCTGTGGTCAGTAGACAGGTGTGATGTGCAGGGCTGTGGTCAGTAGAGAGGTGTGATGTGCAGGTCAGTAGACAGGTGTGATGTGCAGGTCAGTAGAGAGGTGTGATGTGCAGAGCTGTGGTCAGTAGACAGGTGTGATGTGCAGGTCAGTAGACAGGTGTGATGTGCAGGTCAGTAGAGAGGTGTGATGTGCAGGTCAGTAGACAGGTGTGATGTGCAGGTCAGTAGACAGGTGTGATGTGCAGGTCAGTAGACAGGTGTGATGTGCAGAGCTGTGGTCAGTAGACAGGTGTGATGTGCAGAGCTGTGGTCAGTAGACAGGTGTGATGTGCAGAGCTGTGGTCAGTAGACAGGTGTGATGTGCAGAGCTGTGCAGAGCTGTGGTCAGTAGACAGGTGTGATGTGTGATGTGCAGAGCTGTGGTCAGTAGACAGGTGTGATGTGCAGGTCAGTAGACAGGTGTGATGTGCAGGGCTGTGGTCAGTAGACAGGTGTGATGTGCAGGTCAGTAGACAGGTGTGATGTGCAGGGCTGTGGTCAGTAGACAGGTGTGATGTGTGATGTGCAGGTCAGTAGACAGGTGTGATGTGCAGGGCTGTGGTCAGTAGACAGGTGCGATGTGCAGAGCTGTGGTCAGTAGACAGGTGTGATGTGCAGAGCTGTGGTCAGTAGACAGGTGTGATGTGTGATGTGCAGGTCAGTAGACAGGTGTGATGTGCAGGTCAGTAGACAGGTGTGATGTGCAGGTCAGTAGACAGGTGTGATGTGCAGGTCAGTAGACAGGTGTGATGTGCAGAGCTGTGGTCAGTAGACAGGTGTGATGTGCAGGTCAGTAGAGAGGTGTGATGTGCAGGTCAGTAGACAGGTGTGATGTGTGATGTGCAGAGCTGTGGTCAGTAGACAGGTGTGATGTGCAGAGCTGTGGTCAGTAGACAGGTGTGATGTGCAGAGCTGTGCAGAGCTGTGGTCAGTAGACAGGTGTGATGTGCAGGTCAGTAGACAGGTGTGATGTGCAGAGCTGTGGTCAGTAGACAGGTGTGATGTGCAGGTCAGTAGACAGGTGTGATGTGTGATGTGCAGAGCTGTGGTCAGTAGACAGGTGTGATGTGCAGAGCTGTGGTCAGTAGACAGGTGTGATGTGCAGAGCTGTGGTCAGTAGACAGGTGTGATGTGCAGGGCTGTGGTCAGTAGACAGGTGTGATGTGCAGGTCAGTAGAGAGGTGTGATGTGCAGAGCTGTGGTCAGTAGACAGGTGTGATGTGTGATGTGCAGAGCTGTGGTCAGTAGACAGGTGTGATGTGCAGAGCTGTGCAGAGCTGTGGTCAGTAGACAGGTGTGATGTGTGATGTGTGATGTGTGATGTGCAGAGCTGTGGTCAGTAGACAGGTGTGATGTGCAGGTCAGTAGACAGGTGTGATGTGCAGAGCTGTGGTCAGTAGACAGGTGTGAGGTGTGATGTGCAGAGCTGTGGTCAGTAGACAGGTGTGATGTGCAGGTCAGTAGACAGGTGTGATGTGCAGAGCTGTGGTCAGTAGACAGGTGTGATGTGCAGAGCTGTGTTAGCTGTGGTCAGTCATTTCGGGGTAGTTACCCCAGTCACCCTCCCCAGATGCCCCTGTCTGCCTCCTCTGCCCTTAGTCGGGGCATTTGCACTCAAACTGCCATAACCTCTCAGACAGCATTACAAATGAAGCAATGAAAGGCATTTAATGTGAAATTTCATTTTCGATAATTTTAATTCAAATGAACTACACACTTTTGGTTTAACTGTGTACATACAGACATCATTTACATAAATAACATATAAATAAATGTTCATAGTTTATGTTGATACATGACTATGTTATTGTTGAATACATGATTATGCGTTCAAATCACTCACATAATTAATGCAATTTTGTGTTTCCCAGAAACAGAGAATGGGAAGTCATGAGGATGCATGGCAGTCCATTGTAGAGGACTTTAATAGGAACATGCTTAATGGCTGATCAATAGCTTTATCTGTTTATTTATGTTGCAATAATGCTCTCATAATGTGTGCTAATGCATCGGAGCAACCAGGAGATCTTTTCAAGCAAGGAAATAGCCCCCCCTGCTGACCAATATGGAAATTGTAATCCTAAACAGGAGTCTTTTAGCCCTAATACTACACACACACACACACACACACACACACACACACACTCACACACACACACACACACTCACAAACACACACATATACAATCCCAAACAGCAATCTTTTACCCCAAATACACTTTCAGACACACAGAGGCAATTGCTCTGTCCCTAGTTTGGAGTTTACCGCGGTTTTAAACTCCAACTCCCAACTCAAACTCCAGTTTAAAACCGTGTTAAACTCCAAACTTGTGACAGAGCAATTGCCCCACAGAGACTCTCACACACACACACACACACACACACACACACACACACACACACACACACACATGTCAGGAATGAACCTCCTATCTGACACCAAACCAATCAGAGTTGGTGCTTATGTGTGGAGCCAGCCAGGTAATCCTTCCTGATATACTTTCTCTCTCTCACACACACACACATACACACACACACACACACACACACACACACACACACACACACACACACACACACACACACACACACCGCTAAAATATTTGAAAATGTGTGTTTACAGTTTTTTCCAATTGCTAAAACACATTTTGAAAACTCACACACAATTTTGAAAATCCACACACAATTCACAAAACCACACCCCAAATTGCAAAGTATCTCTATGTACCTAGCAAAATGAAGTACTGCAACCAAAACTACATATAGCATTATCAAAATCAAACTTTTGCACCACATGGCACACACTTCATTCATTCACCAGATTTTTGTCTAACCAACTACACACTGTTGGGCATAAAGTAAAACCTTCTTAAATCTTTAGTATGCTTTGCCATAATACTAAAATAGTTAAAATTGCGTAAGTTCTTTTATTTTTGTGAAGCACATTGAGTTACCCTGCTGGACAAAATGTGCTATATAAATAAAGTTGCCTTGCGTTACCTTACCTGTGGTCTTTTCATAGTGCTTACTTTCTGATTGAAGTGGTATAAATTACAGTAAGCATTGAGGTGTTTGGCTAGGTGGCACACGTATTGGTCAATTAGCTCATGTCATTAGCCATCTTGGATGGCATTGTTTTGAGACTGCAAACATGTTACTTTATGTCAGATGTTTGTGTCTTATGCAGAGAACCGTGTTCAGTGCATTCAAAAAGTGGCATTTTGAATTGTATGTAAAGCTGAAAATGTGTTTAGACATTTGGAGACTTGAGAGGATGTGTTGCTCTCTGTGTGTCAGTTGAATAATTGTGCTATGAATGTCATTTTAGTGTGTTAGCAATTGGAAAAAACTGTAAAATGTTAAAAAGTGTGTGTTTATAATGTTGAAAACTGTGTGCTTAAAATGTTGAAAACCGTGTGTTTAAAATGTTGCAAACCGTGTGTTTAAAATGTTGAAAACCGCGCGTTTAAAATGTTGAAAACCGCGCGTTTAAAATGTTGAAAACCGCGCGTTTAAAATGTTGAAAACCGCGCGTTTAAGATGTGTGTGTGTGGAGGCTGTTGGCACGGGTCACCTTAAATGGCTCTGGGACGTTGAGGGACGCTGAGGGACGTTGAGTGACCAGAGAGTCTCACTGTGCCGACTGCATCACAGTTATGTGGGGAGCATGTGGGGGTGCCAGTCCTGAGAATAGCCTCCATCTATCTCACACACACACACACACACACACACACACACACACACACACACACACACACACACACACACACACACACACACAGCCTCCATCCACTATCTGAACCCTACCAGTCCTGCTGAGAATAGCTTCCATCTATCACACACACTCACTCATACACCCACACACACACACACACACACACACACACACACACACACATAGCCTCCATGTGCTATCTGAACCTTATCAGCATGGAGGTGGTGCAAGTGAAGTCAGCTATGCCTCTCAGTGACCAATTAAAAAGCAGTCACAATGCATGCTAGCCAATCAGAGAGCAGCTACAGCATGTTGGTGTGTGTGTGTGTGTGTGTGTGAATAAGTGTACCTGTGTGTGTGTGTGTGTCTTAGTTGTGATAAGAATCCTTTGGATTTTCATAGTTGAAAAATGCCATCATAGCTAAAACTTGCTCTCAAATGCCTTTTGGTGTTCAACTGTGACAGGGGAAGTGCATGCTGGGATAGCTTCCTGGTGTCCATTTTGAATGCCCTTGTGTGCGTGCTGAGTGCTAGATGCCTGACGTATACTTCATATCTGTGTGTGAAGTACCCACACTACCCCCATCCCCCATACACCTAGGCCCTCCATTAGGGCAATACTCTCTCTCACACACACACACACACACACACACACACACACACACACACACGCACACACACACACACACACACGCACACACACACACACACACACATGCTTTCTGTGGCAAGACAATGAAGAAAATCCGAGAGAGTTGAAGGTCAGCTGAGAGGGCGGACGTGATGAAACCTTTTCTCACGGAGGGCTCTGAAGGAGTCGGCCTGCTGTCTTATCAGCCAGTGGTGGACAGTGGCAGCGCGCGCGCACACACACACACACACACACACACACACACACACACACACACACACACACACACACAGACACACACACACACACACACACACACACACACACACACACACACGGTGAGGAGAGAATCCTGTCACTCTATTTCTGTTTTCTTCCTTTTATAGTGCTGAGGGCCTGCGGGCTGATAGAGCTTATCTCTCCAGTATAAGAGCTGAGGGACGTCTCTCTCTCGCTCTGTTCTGACCGCTCTCTCGTCCTCCTCCTCGTCCTCGTCCTGGTCTCTGTTCCCTCGTTCTCTCCGCGCTCTCTCTCCGCCGTGTTCTAGCCGCCGCTCCCCGTGTTCTCCCCGTGTTCTAGCCGCAGCTCCCCGTGTTCTCCGCCGTGTTCTAGCCGCAGCATGGCCCCCAAGAAGGTGGAGCCCAAGAAGGCGGAGGTGAAGAAGCCGGAGGTGAAGAAAGAGGAGCCGGCCGCCGCGGCACCACCGCCCCCCCCACCGGAGCCGGCCGCGCCGGAGCTGGACCTGAAGAGCGTGGTGCTGGAGTTCACGCCGGACCAGATCGAGGAGTTCCGCGAGGCCTTCGCGCTGTTCGACGAGACGCCGGCGGGCGAGATGAAGATCACGTTGGCGCAGTGCGGCGACGTCATGCGGGCGCTCGGGCACAACCCCACCAACGCCGACGTGCTGGCCGTGCTGGGCAAGCCCAAGGCCGAGAAGATGCACGCGGAGCTGCTGGACTTCGACACCTTCCTGCCCATGCTGCAGCACATCTCGCGCGCCAAGGACCAGGGCACCTTCGAGGACTTCGTGGAGGGGCTGCGCGTCTTCGACAAGGAGGGCAACGGCACGGTGATGGGCGCCGAGCTGCGCCACGTGCTGGCCACCCTCGGGGAGCGCATGACCGAGGACGAGGTGGACCGGCTGATGACCGGCCAGGAGGACGCCAACGGCTGCATCAACTACACCTCCTTCGTCAAGCACGTCCTGTCCGCCTGAGACCACGTCCTGTCCGCCTGAGACCGCCTGAGACCACTTCCTGTCCGCCTGAGACCAGCTGCATCACGTCCTGTCCGCCTGAGACCACTTCCTGTCCGCCTGAGACCACTTCCTGTCCGCCTGAGCAGAGACCCCCAGAGACCCAGCACCGCACCAAACATCCACCCCGACGCAAAGACTCACGCCGAGGGGAACATGACACAGTGGAACACGCCCCTCCACACCCTGAGATGAGTGACCTGTGAGAACACCAATCGTACGCTGTTTCTCCTCTGTCATGTCTCCAATGTCATCAGCAGGGTGAAAAACGAAGAATTATAATTATCTATT
The DNA here is from genome assembly GCF_963854185.1 of Sardina pilchardus. Taxonomy (NCBI): domain Eukaryota; kingdom Metazoa; phylum Chordata; class Actinopteri; order Clupeiformes; family Clupeidae; genus Sardina; species Sardina pilchardus. Next base: position 1,229,255 of record NC_085001.1, on the reverse strand, counting down.
GGATTTTGTAGAAATGATTACAATGTGGAAATTTTTAATTTTACAAATCAGGTGATTTTTTTAAAACTTAAAACATTAAAAACTCATCATACAAGAAAGAAATAATCAGTGAAAGATGAAAACTTGTGATATGAAATCTGCCTCTACTTTCAAGAAACTATGTGATATGTGTCTGCCTTTACTCTCAAATATTCTGAATAAAACTTCTGGATAAAAGTATAGTTGGTGGCTTTTCTGTTACTTGCTTTAATCATTTCATGACTATAATATGATCAATCAATCAGGAGTTGGTTCTTTAAAATAAAAAGGGATTGGAGGGATTTGTTGAGCAGTGTTATTGCAGTGTGATTGCAGTGTGACATAAAGCTTCCTGACCGACTCTGCCATCTCATAAAGGGACAGAACTCACACTCACACTCACACTCACACTCACACTCACACTCACACTCACACTCACACTCAGGTCTCTGTGATGGCTTATGGAGTCGTTATTATGAACTGAAGTCCTTGTGACAGATGGAAGTTCATCAGCATCTAGAACATTCTGGAGAAACAGCAGATGGTCTTGAGAGGAACAGAACTCAGATCCAGGCCAGCTGCAGCCAGCACTGGTGAGCCAGACCTGAGCCAGACCTGAACCTTATCTGAGCCAGACCTGAGCCAGACCTGAACCTTATCTGGGCCAGACCTGAACCTTATCTGAGCCAGACCTGAGCCAGACCTGAACCTTATCTGGGCCAGACCTGAACCTTATCTGAGCCAGACCTGAACCTTATCTGAGCCAGACCTGAGCCAGACCTGAACCTTATCTGAGCCAGACCTGAACCTTATCTGAGCCAGACCTGAGCCAGACCTGAACCTTATCTGGGCCAGACCTGAACCTTATCTGAGCCAGACCTGAGCCAGACCTGAACCTTATCTGGGCCAGACCTGAACCTTATCTGAGCCAGACCTGAGCCAGACCTGAACCTTATCTGAGCCAGACCTGAGCCAGACCTGAACCTTATCTGGGCCAGGCCTGAGCCTCATCTGAGCCATATGTGATGTGTGATTAGTAATCATACAGTAGTGGAATTGGTGAATAAAACTGCCTCCTGGCAGCCCTGTACAGAGAAGCTGGCGCCCACTAGACACGTACGCAGCAAGCCGCGACAATAAAGCATTTAGAACTCCATTGATTTCAACGGAGCAAAGCCCACTGGAAACGTCTGCCGCACAGCAGCCGCACAGAGATAAAAAAATATTCTAAAATCCTGCGCGTCCAGCCCAGACCGCCGAACACCGCTGAACGGCGTGTCCGGTGGGCGCCTGGCTTCTGTCTCTGTCTCTCTCTCTCTCTCTCTCTCTCCCTCTCTCTCTCCCTGTATGTCTGCGGTGCGTCTCTGCTGCTGTGTAGCATGGCGTGGTGTGTAGTTAGCGAGAATACTTGCTCAGGAATGTCCCATCAGCCATAACACAGCATTCCCAACAAAGATACTTGCTCAGCGAGGAATGTCCCATCAGCCTTAACGCAGCATTCCCAACGAGTATACTTGCTCAGTGAGGAATATTCCATTCAGCCTTAACGCAGCATTCCCAACGAGGATACTTGCTCAGTGAGGAATATTCCATTCAGCCTTAACACAGCATTCCCAACGCAACGTTCCCCACCATCCTCCGCTCTGCTCCATATTACAACACTAACTGGGTTTGGGAATACTGGGTTTGGGAATTCTGTGTTTGGGAATACTGTGCATAATGTTATTCCTGCTAAGTGCACAGCACACACCGTCCTGGCGTGGAGTTGGCCTTGGATGCTGTACGGTCTTCAGAGGGACTCTGCTGATGAGGTCGAGCAGATGGAAGCGGAGCATTACAGTTACTGTACTTTATGTAGGTCTGTCTACAGGCGGACACAGCAGTACTGTACTTTATGTAGGTCTGTCTACAGGCGGACACAGCTGTACTGTACTTTATGTAGGTCTGACTACAGGCGGACACAGCAGTACTGTACTTTATGTAGGTTTGGCTACAGGCGGACACAGCAGTACTGTACTTTATGTAGGTCTGACTACCACAGGCGGACACAGCAGTACTGTACTTTATGTAGGTTTGGCTACAGGCGGACACAGCAGTACTGTACTTTATGTAGGTTTGACTACCACAGGCGGACACAGCAGTACTGCACTTTATGTAGGTCTGTCCTACAGGCGGACACAGCAGTACTGTACTTTATGTAGGTCTGTCCTACAGGCGGACACAGCAGTACTGTACTTTATGTAGGTCTGTCCTACAGGCGGACACAGCAGTACTGTACTTTATGTAGGTCTGTCCTACAGGTGGACACAGCAGTACTGTACTTTATGTAGGTCTGTCCTACAGGTGGACACAGCAGTACTGTACTTTATGTAGGTCTGTCCTACAGGTGGACACAGCAGTACTGTACTTTATGTAGGTTTGACTACCACAGGCGGACACAGCAGTACTGTACTTTATGTAGGTTTGACTACCACAGGTGGACACAGCAGTACTGTACTTTATGTAGGTTTGACTACCACAGGTGGACACAGCAGTACTGTACTTTATGTAGGTCTGACTACCACAGGCGGACACAGCTGGGCTGCATTAGGGGCGTCTGAGAGAGAGAGACGCTGACGCTCCCCAGACCGCAGCACAGAGAGGAGGCTGTTGCTGGAGCGACTGATACAGTCACAGGGCCCTAATACAGTCACGGGGGCCTGATACAGTCACAGGGCCCTAATACAGTCACGGGGGCCTGATACAGTCACGGGGGCCTGATACAGTCACGGGGGCCTGATACAGTCACGGGGGCCTGATACAGTCACTGCTGTCTGCTGTACAGTATTAACACATGGCCTGATACAGTCACTGCTGTACAGTATTAGCACATGGCCTGATACAGTCACGGGGGCCTGCTGTCTGCTGTCTGCTGTGCTATAGGGAGCGACTGGGGCCTGATACAGTCACTGCTGTCTGCTGTACAGTATTAACACATGGCCTGATACAGTCACTGCTGTCTGCTGTACAGTATTAACACATGGCCTGATACAGTCACTGCTGTACAGTATTAGCACATGGCCTGATACAGTCACGGGGGCCTGCTGTCTGCTGTCTGCTGTGCTATAGGGAGCGACTGGGGCCTGATACAGTCACTGCTGTCTGATGTACAGTATTAGCACATGGCCTGATACAGTCACTGCTGTCTGCTGTACAGTATTAGCACATGGCCTGATACAGTCACTGCTGTCTGCTGTCTGCTGTACAGTATTAACATGTATGGCCTGATACAGTCACTGCTGTCTGCTGTACAGTATAAACACATGGCCTGATACAGTCACTGCTGTCTGCTGTACAGTAGTAACACATGGCCTGTTACAGTCACTGCTGTCTGCTGTACAGTATTAACACATGGCCTGTTACAGTCACTGCTGTCTGCTGTACAGTATAAACACATGGCCTGTTACAGTCACTGCTGTCTGCTGTACAGTATTAGCACATGGCCTGATACAGTCACTGCTGTCTGCTGTACAGTATTAGCACATGGCCTGATACAGTCACTGCTGTCTGCTGTACAGTATTAACACATGGCCTGATACAGTCACGGGGGTCTGCTGTACAGTATTAACACATGGCCTGATACAGTCACTGGGGTCTGCTGTACAGTATAAACACATGGCCTGATACAGTCACTGCTGTCTGCTGTACAGTATTAGCACATGGCCTGATACAGTCACTGCTGTCTGCTGTCTGCTGTACAGTATTAACACATGGCCTGATACAGTCACTGCTGTCTGCTGTCTGCTGTACAGTATTAGCACATGGCCTGATACAGTCACTGCTGTCTGCTGTACAGTATTAGCACATGGCCTGATACAGTCACGGGGGTCTGCTGTCTGCTGTACAGTAATAACACATGGACTGATACAGTCACTGCTGTCTGCTGTACAGTATTAACACATGGCCTGTTACAGTCACGGGGGTCTGCTGTCTGCTGTACAGTAATAACACATGGCTTTGCCTGCTTCTGATCTGGCCTGCATGTGGCTGACCACCTGGGGTCAGGTTTGATTCAGGCTCCACTGTACGCACATGCCTGTAGTGTCCCCTAGTCACCTGTAGATGGAGCTGTAACCCCAGGCTGTCCCTCCCCACCGGTAGCCAGGCATTACGTCGTCCCCTGGCAGCCTATAAATAGGAGAATCAATTATTTGCAGTTTCATAAAAACAGATCTTCTTTTATCTTGCTGATCTATGTACTTTTACATTTTTAGACGGCTCTTGATGGGAGAGTCTTCACATGAGAGACTAGACACACACACACACACACACACACACAGCTCTTGATGGGAGAGCCTTGACATGAGAGACTAATCCGAGTCAGCAGAAGTAGAATGCTCTCATCTCTGTCTCTCGCCACACGTCCCCAGTACAGTACGGTAATGGGCCGCATTACGCTGGTGTCTCCTCTCTACATGGCCCTGTGTGTGTGTGTGTATGGCTGAAGGGATGTTCACAGAAGCGTGCATGTGTATGTATGGCTGAAGGGACGTTCACAGACGCGTGATGTATGTATGTATGGCTGTGGGGACGTTCACAGACGCGTGCGTGTGTATGTATGGCTGTGGGGACGTTCACAGACGCATGAGTGTGTATGGCTGAGGGGACGTTCAGTCACATGCGTGTGTATGGCTGTGGGACGTTCACAGACGCGTGATTGTATGTATGTATGGCTGTGGGGACGTTCACAGACGCGTGATTGTATGTACAGTATGTATGGTTGATGTATGTATGTATGGCTGTGGGACGTTCAGACCCGTGATGTATGTATGTATGGACGAGGGGACGTTCACAGACGCGTGATGTATGTACTGCTGTGGGGACGTTCACAGACGCGGGATTACGGACAAGGGGACGTTCACAGACGCGTGATGTATGTATGTATGGACGAGGGGACATTCACAGACGTGTGATGTATGTACTTCTGTGGGGACATTCACAGACGCGTGATTACGGACGAGGGGACGTTCACAGACGCGTGATTACGGACGAGGGGACGTTCACAGACGCGTGATTCCGGACGAGGGGACGTTCACAGACGCGTGATTACGGACGAGGGGACGTTCACAGACGCGTGATTCCGGACGAGGGGACGTTCACAGACGAGGGATTCCGGACGAGGGAACGTTCACAGACGAGGGGACGTTCACAGACGAGGGGACGTTCACAGACGAGGGCAGCTCTCGCATGGTGTTGGAGGATGAACAGCAGACTGGGGCTGTCTACACCTTTTACTGCGGCTACTCTCTCACGCGCGCACACACACACACACACTCTCTCCGCTCTCCCTCCCCTCTCTCGTGCGCACACACACACACACACCCTCTCTGTGTTAGAGGATGACATCATCAGTATAAATGGCTCTAGGTTCTCCCTCACCAGGTCATCAGCAGATTGGAGGATGGGCACCGCGCCAGCTTCACTCATCTCTTTAAGGAACCGCCACTCTCTCTCTCTCTCTCTCTCTCTCTCTCTCTCTCTCTCTCTCTCTCTCTCCCTCTCTCTCTCTCTCTCCTGCACCGCGCCAGCTTCACTCATCTCTTTACGGAACCGCCACTCTCTCTCTCTCTCTCTCCCTCTCTCTCTCTCTTGCATTTTTCTCTTTCCCTCTTTCTCCTTTCTCTCTCTCCTTCAGTACTTGCCAACTGTCCTTTTCTACTCTTCCTTCCTTTTCTTCCTGTCCTCTTATCATTCCATCTTTCTATTTCACTTTCTTCTCTCTCTCTCTCTCTCTCTCATTATCCCTGCTTTTCTTATTCCCTCATGCCCGCCCCTTCATCTAGGTGTCCTCCACCTGTCCCCTCCATCCTTCCTCCATCCCTCTATCCTTCCTTATTCCCTCTATCCTTCCTCCATCCTTATGCCCTCCATCCTTTCCTCCATCCCTCCATCCTCCTCCATCCCTCCCTCCTTCCTTATGCCCTCCATCCTTACCTCCATCCCTCCATCCTCCCTCCATCCTTTCCTCCATCTAGGCCAGGGGTCTCCAACAGGTAGCTTGTCCATCTTATCAAAGGAGCTCTAGGAGGAGAAAAGGCTGGAGATCTCAGATGCTCTCAAAAGGACATCTAGGTGGAGTTGCCCTCCACCTGCATCCATCATCTAGGTGGAGTTGCCCTCCACCTGCATCCATCATCTAGGTGGAGTTGCCCTCCACCCTTCCAGCCCTCTATGGATGGGGTATAAATGCCCTCTGTGTGGATGGTGTACTATATATAAATGCCCTCTGTATGGATGGTGTATAAATGCTCTCTGTATGGATGGGGTATAAATGCCCTCTGTATGGATGGTGTATAAGTGCCCTCTGTGTGGATGGGGTATAAATGCCCTCTGTATGGATGGGGTATAAATGCCTCTGTGTGGATGGTGTACTATATATAAATGCCCTCTGTGTGGATGGTGTATAAATGCCCTCTGTGTGGATGGTGTACTATATATAAGTGCCCTCTGTATGGATGGTGCATAAATGCCTCTGTGTGGATGGTGTATAAATGCCTCTGTGTGGATGGTGTACTATATATAAGTGCCCTCTGTATGGATGGTGTATAAATGCCTCTGTGTGGATGGTGTATAAATGCCCTCTGTGTGGAAGGTGTATAAGTGCCCTCTGTGTGGATGGTGTAGTATATATAAGTGCCCTCTGTGTGGATGGTGTACTATATATAAGTGCCCTCTGTGTGGATGGTGTACTATATATAAGTGCCCTCTGTGTGGATGGTGTATAAATGCCTCTGTGTGGATGGTGTACTATATATAAGTGCCCTCTGTGTGGATGGTGTACTATATATAAATGCCCTCTGTGTGGATGGTGTATAAATGCCTCTGTGTGGATGGTGTATAAATGCCTCTGTGTGGATGGTGTATAAATGCCCTCTGTGTGGATGGTGTACTATATATAAGTGCCCTCTGTGTGGATGGTGTATAAATGCCTCTGTGTGGATGGTGTACTATATATAAGTGCCCTCTGTGTGGATGGTGTATAAATGCCTCTGTGTGGATGGTGTACTATATATAAGTGCCCTCTGTGTGGATGGTGTATAAATGCCTCTGTGTGGATGGTGTACTATATATAAGTGCCCTCTGTGTGGATGGTGTACTATATATAAATGCCTTCTGTGTGGATGGTGTATAAATGCCTCTGTGTGGATGGTGTACTATATATAAGTGCCCTCTATGTGGATGGTGTATAAATGTCTCTGTGTGGATGGTGTATAAATGCCTTTGTGGATGGTGTAGTATATATAAGTGCCCTCTGTGTGGATGGTGTATAAATGTCTCTGTGTGGATGGTGTATAAATGCCTTTGTGGATGGTGTAGTATATATAAGTGCCCTCTGTGTGGATGGTGTATAAGTGCCTTTGTGGATGGTGTATAAGTGCCCTCTGTGTGGATGGTGTATAAATGCCCTCTGTGTGGATGGTGTAGTATATATAAGTGCCCTCTGTGTGGATGGTGTAGTATATATAAGTGCCCTCTGTGTGGATGGTGTATAAATGCCCTCTGTGTGGATGGTGTAGTATATATAAATGCCCTCTGTGTGGATGGTGTAGTATATATAAGTGCCCTCTGTGTGGATGGTGTATAAATGCCCTCTGTGTGGATGGTGTAGTATATATAAATGCCCTCTGTGTGGATGGTGTATAAATGACCTCTGTGTGGATGGTGTATAAGTGCCCTCTGTGTGGATGGTGTATAAGTGCCTCTGTGTGGATGGTGTACTATATATAAGTGCCCTCTGTGTGGATGGTGTATAAGTGCCCTCTGTGTGGATGGTGTATAAATGCCCTCTGTGTGGATGGTGTATAAATGCTCTCTGTATGGATGGGGTATAAATGCCCTCTTTATGGATGGTGTATAAGTGCCCTCTGTGTGGATGGGGTATAAATGCCCTCTGTATGGATGGGTTATAAATGCCTCTGTGTGGATGGTGTACTATATATAAATGCCCTCTGTGTGGATGGTGTATAAGTGCCCTCTGTGTGGATGGTGTACTATATATAAGTGCCCTCTGTGTGGATGGTGTATAAATGCCTCTGTGTGGATGGTGTATAAATGCCCTCTGTGTGGATGGTGTATAAGTGCCCTCTGTATGGATGGTGTACTATATATAAGTGCCCTCTGTGTGGATGGTGTATAAATGCCTCTGTGTGGATGGTGTATAAATGCCCTCTGTGTGGATGGTGTATAAGTGCCCTCTGTATGGATGGTGTACTATATATAAGTGCCCTCTGTATGGATGGTGTATAAATGCCCTCTGTGTGGATGGTGTATAAGTGCCCTCTGTGTGGATGGTGTATAAATGCCTCTGTGTGGATGGTGTACTATATATAAGTGCCCTCTGTGTGGATGGTGTATAAATGCCTCTGTGTGGATGGTGTACTATATATAAATGCCCTCTGTGTGGATGGTGTACTATATATAAGTGCCCTCTGTGTGGATGGTGTATAAGTGCCTCTGTGTGGATGGTGTACTATATATAAGTGCCCTCTGTGTGGATGGGGTATAAATGCCCTCTGTATGGATGGGGTATAAATGCCTCTGTGTGGATGGTGTATAAATGCCCTCTGTGTGGATGGTGTAGTATATATAAATGCCCTCTGTGTGGATGGTGTAGTATATATAAATGCCCTCTGTGTGGATGGTGTAGTATATATAAATGCCCTCTGTGTGGATGGTGTATAAATGACCTCTGTGTGGATGGTGTATAAGTGCCCTCTGTGTGGATGGTGTACTATATATAAGTGCCCTCTGTGTGGATGGTGTATAAGTGCCCTCTGTGTGGATGGTGTACTATATATAAATGCCCTCTGTGTGGATGGTGTATAAGTGCCCTCTGTGTGGATGGTGTACTATATATAAATGCCCTCTGTGTGGATGGTGTATAAGTGCCCTCTGTGTGGATGGTGTATAAGTACCCTCTGTGTGCATGAGGGACAGAATGAGGCTGAAAGAGTGATAGAGGGAACAAAACAGAGAATAATCAAGAGAGAGTGATAGAGAGGGAGAGAGAGAGAGTGATAGAGAGGGAGGGAGTGTGCAAAACAGAGACAGAGGGGGAGAGAGTGATAGAGAGAGAGAAGGAGAGTGATGGAGTGAGTAAGAGAGAGAGAGAGAGAGAGAGAGAGAGAGGAAGCATGATGGAGAGAAAGTACCTGCTGTATCTGGATAGACTATCAGTCTTGCAGGTGTGCATACAGGACCTGTAGAAGGGGTGTGTGTGTGAGGAGTCCACACGGTGGCAGCTACTGCACATGTGACACACACACACACACACACACACACAAGCAACAGCAGGAGGAACAGTGATTCTACAGTGTTTATTTCCCTGCATTTCAGACTGGATTCAGCTGTTTTAAAACTCATCATTCTGCACAGAACACTTCACAATGACTGAGCGAGAACATGTTTTAGACTGCTGTTCAGAATGATCCCATTCAAATGGAAAGACTGAAACATGCCCCTTTATGTGCACACAGAGCTTTCTCTAAGCACGTGGTCAAAGCACCTTTAGCTGCGAGGAGTAGGACAGCCTCCGGTCCTCTGTAAGTCTGAAGTATCGCCCCAATGCCACGCTATTGGTGTCCGTGCTGCAGTGAGGAGTGTATTACGTCTGAATTATCGCCCCAATGGGGTCCGTGCTGTCAGATGTGTGCTTCTGTGTGGTCCAACTCGCACAGTTCTAATTCAGTGAAATGCAAAATCAGTGTGAAATTACACCGAACTTGTTATTGGACATGAACACGATCACTGTGCAGGAAAACACGTTTGTAGTGAGTAGTGTGTGGCTCTTTATGTGTAGCTTGTAGGTCTTGTGTAGTGTGTAGTGTGTGATAGGATTCCCCCAAATATTACACACTGCCAAATCAATTACAGACACAGCCCTGTGTGTGTGTGTGTGTGTGTGTGTGTGTGTGTGTGTGTGTGTGTGTGTGAGTGCATGTGAATTCTTGTGGGTCCAATGCAAGGGGGGGCAGTTGACAGGGTCCAAATCAACACTTATTTTTGACATGGATCTGACTCCAATCTGGTTGTGCTAACAGCTCAATCTGGCCCAGATCTGGCCCTACTCTGGCCCTGCTCTGGCCCTGCTCCGGCTGAGATCCGGCTGCCTGGTTGGGACCCCTCAAGCCCTCTGATGTCAGGTGAGGACGAGACGAGAGCAGACACCAGTGCAGTCACATCCTCATCTCGTCTGGTTACCGTGGAGATCCGGGGATGCTGGGCCACGAGGTCGACCAGGGACACAGAGAACTGTGATGGATCAACAGGCAGAAAGGGTGTGTGTGTGTGTGTGTGTGTGTGTGTGTGTGTGTGTGATTGATCAACAGGCAGAGAGGGGGTGTGTGTGTGTGTGTGTGTCTGTGTGTGATGGATCAACAGGCAGAGAGGGTATGTGTGTGTGTGTGTGTGTGTGTGTGTGTGTGTGTGTG
>NC_085001.1:1208768-1213768 GCF_963854185.1 Sardina pilchardus | reverse complement strand
CTGCACACCTGCAAGTGGCCATAACAGCAGCCGAGCGCCGACCGATGATGTTTCAGTAGCCTGCTCTGCTACAGCCACCACCCCAGCAATAAAGAGATGCCCCCCCCCCCCACACACACACACACAGCCACCACTCCAGCAATAAAGAGATGCCCCCCCCCCACACACACACACACAGCCACCACTCCAGCAATAAAGAGATGCTATGAGTTTCAACTGAGACCCCCAACACACACACACACAGCCACCACTCCAGCAATAAAGAGATGCTATGAGTTTCAACTGAGACCCCCAACACACACACACACAGCCACCACTCCAGCAATAAAGAGATGCTATGAGTCTCCACTGAGACACCACCCCGCCCCACACACACACACACACACACACCGCCACCACCACACGCCAGGCCCCCACCACAAATTTAATTCCATGTTGCACACAAGCAGAGAAGACATCACGGAGCCTGACAGCTTGTCTTCATAGAGAAAGGGATATGCCCACACACACACACACCACCACCACCGACAGCTTGTCTTCATAGAGAAAGGGATATGCCCCCCCCCCCCCCCAGACAGATGTCTTAGCAGCTCCCCAGAACAGTAAATCTGACGGGTTTTAGAGCACTTATTACGTTGGTTAACACCCTTTTATCCAGAGACGTCTGCAGATGAATGTAAAACAGCACACTGTTTGAGTTTGACTGATTTCTTTATTTTGCAGTATGTATGAGGAGCCTATGAAGATACACTTTACACCAGTTTTTTATCGACAGAAAAGAAACAATGACACAAGAAAAACAACGTGTACAAGATTCACATGAACACATGTGTACAAAATAAAATAAAATGCATTAAAATGAACACACATACCATACACACATTTAAAGAAATACAAAACCCAGACTCCCAGCGAGTGTTGGGTCCAGTGCTTTGAGCGTATGGGTTGAGTAGGGCTTTGAGTGGGCTGCTTCAGTGATAACAGTGCTTATGGGTTTGATCAGTGTAACAGTGACATTGTAGACCAGGATTGATTTGTCATCCAGACATTATGACCAAAAGGCAGACTGCCAACTATTTCAAGTCAGTGCAGTTTCACAAAGCATTATGAAAGACAAGACAAGCCCTGTTGCTCCGACAAGAACACAGAACCAAGTCTGAGGAAGACATAGCTTTACACTGTAGAGGTAAACAGTACACCAAGCAGACATCAATGTACCACTTGGCTTGGTGGAACAGACAAAACCAATGGGTTGTGTGTGTGTGTGTGTGTGTATGTATATGTCTGTGTGTGTGTATGTATGTATGTATGCAGGGTTTACCAAGGGAATGAAAGACAGATATTGACCACCAGCATTAGAAATTCTACACAGACAGAGAACAAACTGTTAACACCACACCACACGCACATTCATGCTCTCATGTGCACACACACACACACACACACACACACACACACACACTGGTGAAAAAACAAGGAAGACGTATTGGACATGCACACAAAGATGGCTACGCACAGGGCAGGGGGGAGAGCTGAGGGGCTGTTTCTATACACACACACACACACACACACTGTGAGCTGAATTAAATGTCCTGGACTGGCTGACAGTATTAGCGGATGCTGTGTGTGTGTGTGTGTGTGTGTGTGTGTGTGTGTGTGTGTGTGTTTGTTTACACCAATGAGGTGCCTGAAACAATGGTAAGCTGACCTGATGGAGAAACAGTGAAATGATGTCATCATATATCACCTGCCTCCCGAAGCAACCAATCAGAACAATCAGACAAGAAAATAAACAATATCAATAATCAAAATCAACAATATCAATAATCAAAATAAACAATAGCAATAATCAAAATAAAAAGACAAATAAACAATATCAATAATCAAAATAAAAAGACAAATAAACAATAATTGAAATAAAAAACAGAACTGAATCGCATCAGCGAGAGCAGCAGTGAAGTGATATCTGGAGATTTGAATGATATCTTAAACCATATCACACACACTATACGTGTGATGTCTAATCAGATATGGGACTAGCTAGATGCCACTGTTGCTGTACTGAATGTCAGCAACACCATTAACACTTCTTGGTGTTCCACTCAGTCCAGGTAGCAGCCATTTCTGCTCCAGGTTCTGTCCCGGGTCCATCTGATACCAAACTAAACTACCTGGTACCTAAATCTAAAACTACCAACACTGTCTGATAAACTCCATACAAATCTCCTCACCATATAGCCTAGATGGGGATTGTAATCTAGATGGGGTTTGTAATCTAGATGGGGATTGTAATCTAGATGGGGTTTGTAATCTAGATGGGGGTTTGTAATCTAGATGGGGTTTGTAATCTAGATGGGGATTGTAATCTAGATCGGGTTGGTATGCTGCAGTTTATCTGAAGCATCAGCGCAGCACCGAGACGCAAGCATGACAGGAGTGATTGACAGGTCAGGAGGCGGAGTCTTAACCTCGATGGAGAGCAGGCGGAGCAAAGCTTGAGAGCGCCATGACAACGTCATGACAACATGGAAATGTACAAGAAAATAACACTCCCTCCAAACCAATCAAGAAAGGAAACAAACAAACAATAGAACAATAATTTAAATGAACATTGTGTAAATATAAATAAAAAAAATGACAACATTCATAATAAATAATGATATTATTTACATCATTGTATACTGCTAAAGATTTAAATTACTAAAATACTGAATAAGTAAAGCAGCTACCATGGGGAGCATGAGGTAAGCACAAGGATCCTGTTGCATTTACAGTAGACTGCTTCATCTTCCACAACACCACAACAACATGGCTTCCTGTGAAACCTGTTGCTTTTCCTGGCTAGAGAAGAACAGAGAGCGTATAAAAACAAAGCGTTTTGGTCAACTGAGCACGATCGAATACACTGAGCACGCAACAGGACTAAGCAGCGTTGAGAAGGTCTCGGGCCGACTGGCCTGGAGCAAACAGTTCAGTGGGCGGAGCCGGAGAAGAGCAGCCTACATCAGAGGTGAGAGCGACCTTGCGTGACCCAGCGCTAACGCAGCTAGCAAGGTTCTGGTATGTTTACCTATCACTGTCTCAGCAGATAGGGTTGCGTGACACAGTGCTAACGCAGCTAGCAAGGTTCTGGTATGTTTACCTATCACTGTCTCAGCAGATAGGGTTGCGTGACACAGTGCTAACGCAGCTAGCGGTTCTGGTATGTTTACCTATCACTGTCTCAGCAGATAGGGTTGCGTGACACAGTGCTAACGCAGCTAGCAAGGTTCTGGTATGTTTACCTATCACTGTCTCAGCAGATAGGGTTGCGTGACACAGTGCTAATGCAGCTAGCAAGGTTCTGGTATGTTTACCTATCACTGTCTCAGCAGATAGGGTTGCGTGACACAGCGCTAACGCAGCTAGCAAGGTTCTGGTATGTTTACCTATCACTGTCTCAGCAGATAGGGTTGCGTGACCCAGCGCTAACGCAGCTAGCAAGGTTCTGGTATGTTTACCTATCACTGTCTCAGCAGATAGGGTTGCGTGACCCAGCGCTAACGCAGCTAGCAAGGTTCTGGTATGTTTACCTATCACTGTCTTAGCAGATAGGGTTGCGTGACCCAGCGCTAAAGCAGCTAGCGCCTCTAGAATGACTCTGGCATGTCTACCTATCACTATCTCAGCAGATAGGATGTGTTGTAGAAAACACGTTGTGCAACCCAGCGCTAGCAGCTAGCGCCTCTAGCAAACACATCGCGTGACTCAGCACTATAGCAGCTAGCGCTTCTAGTTCTAATGTGTCCACCGACCACTATCCCAGCAGCCTTTGCGCTCCCTATGTGTCACGGTTGGATAAGCAGCAGTATTTTAGCGTTGATCTGAAACTGCACTCAGTGAGATCTGGTACACACACATGCTTCCGGAACACACAGAAGAGTAAGTGGGAAGCTGAGCAGTGTGTGTGTGTGTGTGTGTGTGTGTGTGTGTGTCTGTGTGTGTGTGTGTGTGTGTGTGAGAGTAAGGAAGTGGCTGAGCCTGAAGCTGGATGACTCCAATATGGCAGCTTTGCTCACAAGCTATAACCAATAACTGGCAAATATTTCTCATTTTCAGTCATATACTGTACTGTGTGTTTTAAATTAACTTCGAAGAGTAGATGCTTGGTTGGTTAGCATCTGTTGAGAGCTTGGCTCTGATTGGGCGGCTACAACCTGCCCTGTGACCCTGTGGAGGTGGGTTAGTGGTGGAGTGAGATGTCCATCAGGATCGGTGTCCATGGCAACGAGAAGCGGACAGAGCGCTCCGACTCCCCAGAACAACAGCGCGGTCACTTGATGCACCTCCACCGCTGGGCTGAGCTAAACAACAGCGTGGTCACTTGATGCACCTCCACCGCTGGGCTGAGATAAACAACAGCGTGGTCACTTGATGCACCTCCACCGCTGGGCTGAGATAAACAACAGCGTGGTCACTTGATGCACCTCCACCGCTGGGCTGAGCTAAACAACAGCGTGGTCACTTGATGCACCTCCACCGCTGGGCTGAGCTAAACAACAGCGTGGTCACTTGATGCACCTCCACCGCTGGGCTGAGCTAAACAACAGCGTGGTCACTTGATGCACCTCCACCACTGGGCTGAGCTAAACAACAGCGTGGTCACTAAACTGCTAAACTGCTGCTCCAGCACCGGTCAGCAACATCGGAGGATCGGCTTCTAATAAAGGCCAGAGCAACACACACACACATTGTGTTTCTGTGCATGTGTGCATGTATGCCTGGTATGGGTATACTGTATACATTAGAGTGTGTTTCTGTGCATGTATGCCTGGTATGGATATACTGTATACATTAGAGTGTGTTCCTGTGCATGTATGCCTGGTATGGATATACTGTATACATTAGAGTGTGTTTCTGTACATGTATGCCTGGTATGGATATACTGTATGTGTATACATTAGAGTGTGTTTCTGTGCATGTAAGCCTGGTATGGATATACTGTATATATTAGAGTGTGT
>NC_085001.1:1188768-1203768 GCF_963854185.1 Sardina pilchardus | reverse complement strand
AAATGACTCTTGCTCTATTTTGACGACCACGGCTGAGGTCACCTGTAATGCTAAAAACTCACTCAGCAAATGCTGAAACGTAAACAGGGATGCATTTTGACAACATTGGGGGGAAATATCATAACTAACATTTTAGTCACGTCTAGTCTCATCAACGAAAACGAAACCTAAATGTTGTTGTAGTTTTTATTATCAAAGATCAATTTTTAGCTCGTCTACGTCTCGTCTTAGTCATGGAAAAAAGGTTGTTAACGAAAGATTTTTGTCATATTTTTCGTTAACGAAATTAACACTGATACACATACACACACACACACACACACACACGCAAGTAGAGGTGTCATATATATGAACTGAAATTGCATTCAACGTACGACACACACACACACACACACACACACACACACACACACACACACGTCTGAGTCCACGCATATACTCCCCATGGCTACATGCCCTCTAAAGTCTCACACATAAATTAGCTTTGTATGTGTGTGTGTGTGTGTGTGTGTGTGTGTAATTTTAACACCTTCAAAACACAACTTTTGTTCAATTTCCCCTGTAGTGGACATCGGGACTTAGTATCCCCTGCTTTTTAACCAATTTCTATGTTTTAGAAGGTAGAGGATTGAGTGAGACAACAAGGGCTTTTCTACATATTTCTAATAAATAAAAGGAGATACAGGATAAAAGGGGATCCCATAAGGTACAATACAGCCCCAGAAGCAGTGTGTAAGCTAGAGCTTTAAGGTTTATTAAGAAATAAGTACGTCATAGGTGAATTTGCCTCAATGTACATTACCCAATTTATAAAAAGGTGTATTTTGGGTAACTGATTACTCCATTCACCTGTAAATGATTATTTGCCACTCCTAAAAGTGCTTTCACATTTCCAATGTATCCATCAAGCATCCCTTCAGAGTACCTCTGCCATCCTAGGATGCCCTGAACACTAACGTTTCATTCATCTCTTGGGTCTGTGGCTCAGTGGTCAGAGGTCAAATTATGAGAGTCCCTATCATGGTGTATACTCTCTGATGCCCTCACAGCACGCCAGTGCACTTCTTCAATGCATGTTTATTAAAGGGAGAGTGTAGTAACCCCTCCTACCCTAAAACCTAGCTCAAACCTAGGCCATCTGAATGCTTATTCAGCCATTATGGCAACACCATTATAGTAGCCATCTCTGAAAGCTATGTTAAAAACACTTGAGGGGGAGCAAAGCCTTTCTTGGCCACCTATTTGCCTGTAATATCTCACATACCCTAACACTCCATTGACTTTAATTAAATACTATTACTATATATTCATAATTCCATAGGGTTAGGACATTCAGATAGCCCCGATGTCCACTGCAGAGGACATCTGATAAAACAGCAATTAAGAACATTTTTGGATTTTTTTTTAGACCAAAATACTTCAATCATCTAAAAATGTAAACTTTTCTCATGCCATTTAAAGTAGCAACAAAAATCTTCAGTATGGAAAATAAAATGAGACTAAGAACTATATTGCATTTTGGGGCCTATTACTGCATCATATCGAATCGTATCACATCGTATCGAATCTCTCTGAATCGTGCTGTGTTAAACCGCATCGTCTGTGAATCGTATCGTAGCTTTATGAATCGATACGAATCGAATCGTCTTAAAAGGGAGAGATTCACACCCCTAGTGTGTGTACAGTATGTGTCTGTGTGTGTGTACAGTATGTGTGTGTGTGTGTGTGTGTGAGTGTACTGTAGGTCTCTTGTGTGAAGGAATGGCCCTTAACTGCCCTGTGAAATAAATATATAGGTCCTCGAGCTAGCCACGCACTCAAACACAGGCTGGAGTGAACTCCCACATGGCCACACACACACACACACGCACGCATGCACGCACACACAGACACACACACAGACACACAGACACACACACACGCGCGCCTGTGAGCCAACAGTTGGGAACATTTAAAGCAAACACCCTGTCATAAACACGTCGTAGCAAATTTGTCAGTTTCATGGCGCGTTTATCATAATTACATGACAGTGCCGTGTAACAATTAGACGTAATGAACGAGGCGGTGCTCGTATAGCTGGATTGAGTGCCAGATGGGTGGCCTCTTACAGGGTCTGTCATGGACAATAACACTACCAGTGTCATCTCAACTGCAGTAACACTACCAGTGTCATCTCAACTATAGTAACACTACCAGTGTCATCTCATCTCAACTGCAGTAACACTACCAGTGTCATCTCAACTATAGTAACACTACCAGTGTCATCTCAACTGCAGTAACACTACCAGTGTCATCTCAACTGCAGTAACACTACCAGTGTCATCTCAACTATAGTAACACTACCAGTGTCATCTCAACTGCAGTAACACTACCAGTGTCATCTCATCTCAGCTGCAGTAACACTACCAGTGTCATCTCAGCTGCAGTAACACTACCAGTGTCATCTCATCTCAACTATAGTAACACTACCAGTGTCATCTCAACTCAGCTGCAGTAACACTACCAGTGTCATCTCAGCTGCAGTAACACTACCAGTGTCATCTCAACTGCAGTAACACTACCAGTGTCATCTCAACTGCAGTAACACTACCAGTGTCATCTCATCTCAGCTGCAGTAACACTACCAGTGTCATCTCAACTGCAGTAACACTACCAGTGTCATCTCAACTATAGTAACACTACCAGTGTCATCTCAGCTGCAGTAACACTACCAGTGTCATCTCATCTCAGCTGCAGTAACACTAACAGTGTCATCTCAACTCAGCTGCAGTAACACTACCAGTGTCATCTCATCTCAGCTGCAGTAACACTACCAGTGTCATCTCAACTGCAGTAACACTACCAGTGTCATCTCAGCTGCAGTAACACTACCAGTGTCATCTCATCTCAGCTGCAGTAACACTACCAGTGTAATCTCAACTATAGTAACACTACCAGTGTCATCTCAGCTGCAGTAACACTACCAGTGTCATCTCATCTCAGCTGCAGTAACACTAACAGTGTCATCTCATCTCAACTATAGTAACACTACCAGTGTCATCTCAGCTGCAGTAACACTACCAGTGTCATCTCATCTCAGCTGCAGTAACACTACCAGTGTCATCTCATCTCAACTATAGTAACACTACCAGTGTCATCTCATCTGCAGTAACACTACCAGTGTCATCTCAGCTGCAGTAACACTACCAGTGTCATCTCATCTCAGCTGCAGTAACACTAACAGTGTCATCTCATCTCAACTATAGTAACACTAACAGTGTCATCTCAACTCAGCTGCAGTAACACTACCAGTGTCATCTCAGCTGCAGTAACACTACCAGTGTCATCTCAACTCAGCTGCAGTAACACTACCAGTGTCATCTCAACTCAGCTGCAGTAACACTACCAGTGTCATCTCATCTCAGCTGCAGTAACACCACCAGTGTCATCTCAAGTCATCTCAGCTGGTGACAGCAGCTGGCAGCTCTGCTGATATGTTGAGGGAGGCATCACATATTTCCTGAACCCACAAGCACAGGCTACAGTTTAGAACGCTGCTTTGGGACAAGGTAGCATCCCATCAGGCATATCACAGCACAGGCTACAGGTAGCATCCCATCAGGCATATCACAGCATAGGCTACAGTTAGCATCCCATCAGGCATATCACAGCACAGGCTACAGGTTAGAACGCTGCTCAGAATTCAGTTTTTGTGACGTAGCCGCTACTTCTGTAGAGGCTCTGACCATAAAGAATGGAAGTTAATATACAGTACATTCAATATCTACATAGGAAAGAATGGAAGTTAATATACATTCAATATCTACATGGTAATTCAATAACATGCAAACCAGGCCCCGCTCCTCAAAGGCTTAATAAATGATCAGGTAATACAGAGTTCTGGAACATTCTGTGATGGGCGGGAGCGAGTCACTATGGAAACCCCATGACCTTCTAGAGTTTCCCATGTCCGTAGCTGCCCATAGATTATGATGTCATGAAGGTCATAATTCAGCCGATGATATTGAACTCTTTGGCTCTCTGGTAGCAATGGAGGAAATGATTAAGACAGCCAGTCTAAACAGAGGGGCCAGAGAACTTACACACACACACACACACACACACACCACACAAACACACAAACACACACACCACACACAAACACACACACCTAAACGCATGGGCACACACACACACACACGCAAACACATACACTCTTTCCACTCTCTCTGTCTCTCTCTCCCTCACACACACACACACACACACACACACACACAGCCATGGCAGAGCGAGGCGGGGAGTTCCACATCTGGAGGGTGTAAATCTCAGAGTTTCACAAGGCTCTGACAGCCTGTGACCCAGACTCTCAAGCACAGAGGCTGAGCCACCAGGACGACTTGAACAACACCACACCGGGACACCTCACGCCATAGTGCACACACTATAGAGGACTCACACCGTAGTGCACACACACTATAGAGGACTCACACCGTAGTGCAAACACTATAGAGGACTCACACCGTAGTGCACACACTATAGAGGACTCACACCGTAGTGCACACACTATAGAGGACTCACACCGTAGTGCACACACACTATAGAGGACTCACACCGTAGTGCACACACTATAGAGGACTAACACCGTAGTGCACACACTATAGAGGACTCACACCGTAGTGCACACACTATAGAGGACACCGTAGTGCACACACTATAGAGGACTCACACCGTAGTGCACACACACTATAGAGGACTCACACCGTAGTGCACACACTATAGAGGACTCACACCGTAGTGCACACACTATAGAGGACTCACACCGTAGTGCACACACTATAGAGGACTCACACCGTAGTGCACACACTATAGAGGACTCACACCGTAGTGCACACACACTATAGAGGACTCACACCGTAGTGCACACACTATAGAGGACTAACACCGTAGTGCACACACTATAGAGGACTCACACCGTAGTGCACACACTATAGAGGACACCGTAGTGCACACACTATAGAGGACTCACACCGTAGTGCACACACACTATAGAGGACTCACACCGTAGTGCACACACTATAGAGGACTCACACCGTAGTGCACACACTATAGAGGACTCACACCGTAGTGCACACACTATAGAGGACACCGTAGTGCACACACTATAGAGGACTCACACCGTAGTGCACACACACTATAGAGGACTCACACCGTAGTGCACACACTATAGAGGACTCACACCGTAGTGCACACACTATAGAGGACTCACACCGTAGTGCACACACACTATAGAGGACAACGTAGTGCACACACTATAGAGGACTCACACCGTAGTGCACACTCCTTATCGCACAAACCCCCAGAAAAGGTTGTTGTTTCAGAGTGAGGTAAAATTCATGTTGAAAAATGGCATTGCAGAACCTAGTATTAGTCCCTGGAGTTCGCCATGTTTACTTGTTCCTAAGAGTGATGGTTCTATGCGTTTTTGCACAGATTTTAGAAGGGTTAATGCAGTCACAAAGCCTGACAGCTACCCATTACCACGCGTTGATGACTGTGTTGATCGTCTCGGCTCAGCTGTATTTGTCAGCAAAATTGACCTGCTGAAGGGTTACTGGCAAATTCCGCTGGCCCCTCGTGCCAAAGAGATCTCGGCCTTTGTGACGCCAGATTACTTCCTGCAGTACACCGCCATGGCTTTCGGCCTTCGTAACGCCGCCGCCACTTTTCAGAGGCTCATCAACGGCGTTCTTGATGGCGTCCCAAACTGCGAAGCCTATCTTGATGATTTGGTGATTTATAGCGCCACCTGGCCTTCACATATGGCCCACCTCTCCACTGTGTTCCAGCGGTTGTCAGAAGCGAATTTAACCATCAACCTGGCTAAATGCGAGTTTGGCCAGGCGACCGTGGTATATCTGGGTAAAGTCGTTGGCCGCGGGCAGGTGCGCCCTGTCCAGTCCAAAGTTGAGGCAATTTTGAATTATCCTCCTCCAACCACTCGTCGCGAACTCCGTCGCTTTCTTGGCATGGTAGGCTACTACCGGTCATTTTGCAAAAATTTCTCTGCCATTGCCTCGCCCCTCACTGATTTGCTCAGCTCGAAGGTGACCTACATCTGGACTCCACGGAGTCAAGCCGCTTTCGAGTCTGTTAAAGCACTGCTGACTACTGCGCCTGTGCTAGCCGCTCCTGATTTTTCCCGGCCATTTTCCATCGCGGTCGACGCAAGTGATTTGGGAGCAGGCGCTGTTCTTCTGCAACAGGACAGGGATGGTCTTGAGCACCCTGTCTGTTTCTTTTCGCGGAAGTTTAACCGCCATCAGCGTGCTTATTCGACCATAGAAAAGGAAGCACTTGCTCTTGTGCTTGCCTTCCAGCACTTTGAGGTGTATGTTGGTGGTGCTGTATGTCCAGTTGTGATCTATACAGATCACAACCCCTTGGTTTTCCTCGATCGCATGCGCAATTCTAACCAGCGTTTAATGCGATGGAGTTTGATTCTGCAAGGTTATAACTTGGAGATTAGACACATTCGAGGACGCGACAATGTAGTTGCAGATGCATTGTCTCGTGCTTGATGTGAATGTCACTGTAAATAAATTGTGGGATAACAATTTAGGATAACAGGTGTTAGAAAAAAAAACAAATAATAATAAAAAAAAGTTTTGCACATTTAACCCTCTTTGTTTTTTCTGTTACAGCTTAGCAGTTTTTGAAATTGCTGGAGGCTAAGTAGTTTACTCATTGCTTACTTTTGTTAATATGTTTATTTCTAAATATTTATTCATTATATTGTTAATTTGAAACCCCAATTTATTTTCTTTAAGGGTGGGGGTGTTACGCAATAGCGCATTCTACCGTGTTTGCGCTGTTGCGCAATTTGCTTTTACGCTCCTGTCCCTTTTGCTCCCCTACAGGCCGTGCGTCCCGTTGCGGCCCGCTGAGGTCCTGGTTAATTGTGGGTTGGGCGCTTTCTATAAAGACGCCCCATCTGACGTCCGGACGCTCTCTCTCTGACTCGCTTCCCACTTCCCGTCGCGGACGCAGGCTTTGTGGTGCCGCGCTGGCGCCACGTCGTCCATTGTTCTTTGTCCTTTGTTTAGCTTTTGTCTTACGTTAATTATTGAGTTTGGCCAACACGTTTTCCCCTTATGGGTTTAATGTTAGTTCCTTATAATTTAATAATTCGTATATAGCAGGTGGTATTTGGGTGTCGGGTTTTCACGTTATTAGTTTAGGTTTAGGTTCAGTGTAGCATTTAGTGGACCCCGGAAGACTCACTGGAAATCATTGTCTTTTGGTTGATCGCGAGTTGAGGCAAGTACACCTTTCCCCACAGTTATGTGTGGCCAGGGTTTCCTTTCTGTTTTGTCATTTTTACTTTAGTACCACCTTGCTTCGTTTATGTCTGAGTTACGTTCATTTAATAAATTACATTTTTGTTACACGTCACCGTTTGTCTCTGGCCTCAATGTGTTATGTTGTTCCTTCTCCTTAAATTGAGGGACTCGTAACAAGGACTCACACCGTAGTGCACACACTATAGAGGACTCACACCGTAGTGCACACACACTATAGAGGACACCGTAGTGCACACACTATAGAGGACTCACACCGTAGTGCACACACACTATAGAGGACTCACACCGTAGTGCACACACTATAGAGGACTCACACCGTAGTGCACACACTATAGAGGACTCACACCGTAGTGCACACACACTATAGAGGACACCGTAGTGCACACACACTATAGAGGACTCACACCGTAGTGCACACACTATAGAGGACTCACACCGTAGTGCACACACTATAGAGGACTCACACCGTAGTGCACACACTATAGAGGACTCACACCGTAGTGCACACACACTATAGAGGACAACGTAGTGCACACACTATAGAGGACTCACACCGTAGTGCACACACACTATAGAGGACTCACACCGTAGTGCACACACTATAGAGGACACCGTAGTGCACACACTATAGAGGACTCACACCGTAGTGCACACACTATAGAGGACACCGTAGTGCACACACACTATAGAGGACAACGTAGTGCACACACACTATAGAGGACTCACACCGTAGTGCACACACTATAGAGGACTCACACCGTAGTGCACACACTATAGAGGACAACGTAGTGCACACACACTATAGAGGACAACGTAGTGCACACACTATAGAGGACTCACACCGTAGTGCACACACTATAGAGGACTCACACCGTAGTGCACACACTATAGAGGACTAACACCGTAGTGCACACACTATAGAGGACTCACACCGTAGTGCACACACTATAGAGGACAACGTAGTGCACACACACTATAGAGGACTCACACCGTAGTGCACACACTATAGAGGACAACGTAGTGCACACACACTATAGAGGACTCACACCGTAGTGCACACACTATAGAGGACTCACACCGTTGTGCACACACTATAGAGGACAACGTAGTGCACACACTATAGAGGACTCACACCGTAGTGCACACACTATAGAGGACTCACACCGTAGTGCACACACACTATAGAGGACTCACACCGTAGTGCACACACTATAGAGGACTCACACCGTTGTGCACACACTATAGAGGACAACGTAGTGCACACACTATAGAGGACTCACACCGTAGTGCACACACACTATAGAGGACACCGTAGTGCACACACTATAGAGGACTCACACCGTAGTGCACACACTATAGAGGACTCACACCGTAGTGCACACACTATAGAGGACTCACACCGTAGTGCACACACTATAGAGGACTCACACCGTAGTGCACACACTATAGAGGACTCACACCGTAGTGCACACACTATAGAGGACTCACACCGTAGTGCACACACACTATAGAGGACTCACACAGTAGTGCACACACTATAGAGGACACCGTAGTGCACACACTATAGAGGACTCACACCATAGTGCACACACACTATAGAGGACTCACACCGTAGTGCACACACTATAGAGGACTCACACCGTAGTGCACACACTATAGAGGACAACGTAGTGCACACACACTATAGAGGACTCACACCGTAGTGCACACACTATAGAGGACTCACACCGTAGTGCACACACTATAGAGGACTCACACCGTAGTGCACACACACTATAGAGGACTCACGCCATAGTGCACACACTATAGAGGACTCACACCGTAGTGCACACACACTATAGAGGACTCACACCGTAGTGCACACACTATAGAGGACTCACACCGTAGTGCACACACTATAGAGGACTCACACCGTAGTGCACACACACTATAGAGGACTCACACCGTAGTGCACACACTATAGAGGACAACGTAGTGCACACACACTATAGAGGACAACGTAGTGCACACACTATAGAGGACTCACACCGTAGTGCACACACTATAGAGGACTCACACCGTAGTGCACACACTATAGAGGACTCACACCGTAGTGCACACACACTATAGAGGACACCGTAGTGCACACACACTATAGAGGACAACGTAGTGCACACACTATAGAGGACTCACACCGTAGTGCACACACTATAGAGGACAACGTAGTGCACACACTATAGAGGACTCACACCGTAGTGCACACACTATAGAGGACTCACACCTTAGTGCACACACTATAGAGGACAACGTAGTGCACACACTATAGAGGACTCACACCGTAGTGCACACACTATAGAGGACTCACACCGTAGTGCACACACTATAGAGGACTCACACCGTAGTGCACACACACTATAGAGGACTCACACCGTAGTGCACACACACTATAGAGGACTCACACCGTAGTGCACACACACTATAGAGGACTCACACCATAGTGCACACACTATAGAGGACAACGTAGTGCACACACTATAGAGGACAACGTAGTGCACACACTATAGAGGACTCACACCGTAGTGCACACACACTATAGAGGACTCACACCGTAGTGCACACACTATAGAGGACTCACACCGTAGTGCACACACTATAGAGGACAACGTAGTGCACACACACTATAGAGGACTCACACCGTAGTGCACACACACTATAGAGGACTCACACCGTAGTGCACACACACTATAGAGGACTCACACCGTAGTGCACACACTATAGAGGACTCACACCGTAGTGCACACACTATAGAGGACTCACACCGTAGTGCACACACTATAGAGGACAACGTAGTGCACACACACTATAGAGGACTCACACCGTAGTGCACACACTATAGAGGACTCACACCGTAGTGCACACACACTATAGAGGACTCACACCGTAGTGCACACACTATAGAGGACAACGTAGTGCACACACACTATAGAGGACTCACACCGTAGTGCACACACACTATAGAGGACAACGTAGTGCACACACTATAGAGGACTCACACCGTAGTGCACACACTATAGAGGACAACGTAGTGCACACACTATAGAGGACTCACACCGTAGTGCACACACTATAGAGGACTCACACCGTAGTGCACACACTATAGAGGACAACGTAGTGCACACACTATAGAGGACACCGTAGTGCACACACTATAGAGGACTCACACCGTAGTGCACACACTATAGAGGACTCACACCGTAGTGCACACACTATAGAGGACAACGTAGTGCACACACACTATAGAGGACAACGTAGTGCACACACTATAGAGGACAACGTAGTGCACACACTATAGAGGACAACGTAGTGCACACACTATAGAGGACAACGTAGTGCACACACTATAGAGGACAACGTAGTGCACACACTATAGAGGACTCACACCGTAGTGCACACACTATAGAGGACTCACACCGTAGTGCACACACTATAGAGGACAACGTAGTGCACACACACTATAGAGGACTCACACACTATAGAGGACTCACACCGTAGTGCACACACTATAGAGGACTCACACCGTAGTGCACACACTATAGAGGACAACGTAGTGCACACACTATAGAGGACTCACACCGTAGTGCACACACTATAGAGGACTCACACCGTAGTGCACACACTATAGAGGACAACGTAGTGCACACACACTATAGAGGACTCACACCGTAGTGCACACACTATAGAGGACTCACACCGTAGTGCACACACTATAGAGGACTCACACCGTAGTGCACACACACTATAGAGGACTCACACCGTAGTGCACACACTATAGAGGACTCACACCGTAGTGCACACACTATAGAGGACACCGTAGTGCACACACTATAGAGGACTCACACCGTAGTGCACACACTATAGAGGACTCACACCGTAGTGCACACACTATAGAGGACTCACACCGTAGTGCACACACTATAGAGGACTCACACCGTAGTGCACACACACTATAGAGGACAACGTAGTGCACACACTATAGAGGACTCACACCGTAGTGCACACACACTATAGAGGACTCACACCGTAGTGCACACACTATAGAGGACACCGTAGTGCACACACACTATAGAGGACTCACACCGTAGTGCACACACACTATAGAGGACTCACACCGTAGTGCACACACTATAGAGGACTCACACCGTAGTGCACACACTATAGAGGACTCACACCGTAGTGCACACACTATAGAGGACTCACACCATAGTGCACACACTATAGAGGACAACGTAGTGCACACACACTATAGAGGACAACGTAGTGCACACACACTATAGAGGACTCACACCGTAGTGCACACACTATAGAGGACTCACACCGTAGTGCACACACTATAGAGGACTCACACCGTAGTGCACACACTATAGAGGACAACGTAGTGCACACACTATAGAGGACTCACACCGTAGTGCACACACTATAGAGGACTCACACCGTAGTGCACACACTATAGAGGACTCACACCGTAGTGCACACACTATAGAGGACTCACACCATAGTGCACACACTATAGAGGACTCACACTCACAACGTAGTGCACACACTATAGAGGACAACGTAGTGCACACACTATAGAGGACTCACACCGTAGTGCACACACACTATAGAGGACAACGTAGTGCACACACTATAGAGGACTCACACCGTAGTGCACACACACTATAGAGGACAACGTAGTGCACACACTATAGAGGACAACGTAGTGCACACACTCACACCGTAGTGCACACACTATAGAGGA
This sequence comes from Sardina pilchardus, assembly GCF_963854185.1. Taxonomy (NCBI): domain Eukaryota; kingdom Metazoa; phylum Chordata; class Actinopteri; order Clupeiformes; family Clupeidae; genus Sardina; species Sardina pilchardus. Next base: position 1,191,651 of record NC_085001.1, on the reverse strand, counting down.
CTCACACCGTAGTGCACACACACTATAGAGGACTCACACCGTAGTGCACACACTATAGAGGACTCACACCGTAGTGCACACACTATAGAGGACTCACACCGTAGTGCACACACTATAGAGGACTCACACCGTAGTGCACACACTATAGAGGACTCACACCGTAGTGCACACACTATAGAGGACTCACACCGTAGTGCACACACTATAGAGGACTCACACCGTAGTGCACACACTATAGAGGACAACGTAGTGCACACACTATAGAGGACTCACACCGTAGTGCACACACTATAGAGGACAACGTAGTGCACACACTATAGAGGACAACATAGTGCACACACTATAGAGGACTCACACCGTAGTGCACACACTATAGAGGACTCACACCGTAGTGCACACACTATAGAGGACTCACACCGTAGTGCACACACTATAGAGGACTCACACCGTAGTGCACACACTATAGAGGACTCACACCGTAGTGCACACACTATAGAGGACAACGTAGTGCACACACTATAGAGGACTCACACCGTAGTGCACACACTATAGAGGACTCACACCGTAGTGCACACACTATAGAGGACTCACACCGTAGTGCACACACTATAGAGGACTCACACCGTAGTGCACACACTATAGAGGACTCACACCGTAGTGCACACACTATAGAGGACTCACACCGTAGTGCACACACTATAGAGGACAACGTAGTGCACACACACTATAGAGGACTCACACCGTAGTGCACACACACTATAGAGGACTCACACCGTAGTGCACACACACTATAGAGGACAACGTAGTGCACACACTATAGAGGACTCACACCGTAGTGCACACACACTATAGAGGACTCACACCGTAGTGCACACACACTATAGAGGACAACGTAGTGCACACACTATAGAGGACAACGTAGTGCACACACACTATAGAGGACAACGTAGTGCACACACACTATAGAGGACTCACACCGTAGTGCACACACTATAGAGGACTCACACCGTAGTGCACACACACTATAGAGGACAACGTAGTGCACACACACTATAGAGGACTCACACCGTAGTGCACACACACTATAGAGGACTCACACCGTAGTGCACACACTATAGAGGACAACGTAGTGCACACACACTATAGAGGACTCACACCGTAGTGCACACACACTATAGAGGACTCACACCGTAGTGCACACACTATAGAGGACTCACACCGTAGTGCACACACACTATAGAGGACTCACACCGTAGTGCACACACTATAGAGGACAACGTAGTGCACACACACTATAGAGGACTCACACCGTAGTGCACACACACTATAGAGGACACCGTAGTGCACACACACTATAGAGGACTCACACCGTAGTGCACACACACTATAGAGGACAACGTAGTGCACACACACTATAGAGGACAACGTAGTGCACACACTATAGAGGACACCGTAGTGCACACACACTATAGAGGACTCACACCGTAGTGCACACACTATAGAGGACTCACACCGTAGTGCACACACTATAGAGGACTCACACCGTAGTGCACACACTATAGAGGACTCACACCGTAGTGCACACACTATAGAGGACTCACACCGTAGTGCACACACTATAGAGGACTCACACCGTAGTGCACACACTATAGAGGACACCGTAGTGCACACACTATAGAGGACACCGTAGTGCACACACTATAGAGGACTCACACCGTAGTGCACACACACTATAGAGGACACACAACGTAGTGCACACACACTATAGAGGACAACGTAGTGCACACACTATAGAGGACTCACACCGTAGTGCACACACACTATAGAGGACAACGTAGTGCACACACACTATAGAGGACTCACACCGTAGTGCACACACTATAGAGGACAACGTAGTGCACACACACTATAGAGGACTCACACCGTAGTGCACACACACTATAGAGGACAACGTAGTGCACACACTATAGAGGACTCACACCGTAGTGCACACACTATAGAGGACACCGTAGTGCACACACTATAGAGGACAACGTAGTGCACACACACTATAGAGGACTCACACCGTAGTGCACACACTATAGAGGACTCACACCTTAGTGCACACACTATAGAGGACTCACACCGTAGTGCACACACTATAGAGGACTCACACCGTAGTGCACACACTATAGAGGACAACGTAGTGCACACACTATAGAGGACTCACACCGTAGTGCACACACACACTATAGAGGACACCGTAGTGCACACACTATAGAGGACTCACACCGTAGTGCACACACTATAGAGGACTCACACCGTAGTGCACACACTATAGAGGACTCACACCGTAGTGCACACACTATAGAGGACTCACAACGTAGTGCACACACTATAGAGGACTCACACCGTAGTGCACACACACTATAGAGGACAACGTAGTGCACACACTATAGAGGACTCACACCGTAGTGCACACACTATAGAGGACTCACACCGTAGTGCACACACTATAGAGGACTCACACCGTAGTGCACACACTATAGAGGACTCACACCGTAGTGCACACACACTATAGAGGACACCGTAGTGCACACACTATAGAGGACTCACACTATAGAGGACTCACACCGTAGTGCACACACTATAGAGGACAACGTAGTGCACACACACTATAGAGGACTCACACCGTAGTGCACACACTATAGAGGACACCGTAGTGCACACACTATAGAGGACTCACACCGTAGTGCACACACACTATAGAGGACAACGTAGTGCACACACTATAGAGGACAACGTAGTGCACACACACTATAGAGGACTCACACCGTAGTGCACACACTATAGAGGACTCACACCGTAGTGCACACACTATAGAGGACTCACACCGTAGTGCAC